>NW_026696606.1:0-28574 GCF_030435755.1 Ochotona princeps | reverse complement strand
GGCTTATCTGAAAACGGCTGTGGCGCTGAAGTTGCCTGTGAATGTGGAGTTGGTGGCATGTGAAACCCGCATGTGAAGCATTCGTTTGTGTGGGATGCTCTACCAGGTTCATTCCTAGATAATGCACTCAAAGGGCACTAAGCATAGAGTGTGAAAACTGAGTTTCCTTGAGAGCTGCTTGGAAGCCTGATGGTGTGTGAAGTTAGTGAGCCAAATGGAGTTGTTCTCCCACAAGAACTACTCGGCTGATCCTTCTTCAATATGCCCTTCACCAACATGCAGTGTTTCCTTGATTGAATTAGCTCTCACACCAATATTTGCGTCTAGAGCCTTTGCATTGAGGGCTATCTGAAAACGGCTGTGGCGCTGAAGTTGCCTGTGAATGTGGAGTTGGTGGCATGTGAAACCCGCATGTGGAGCATTCGTTTGTGTGGGATGCTCTACCAGGTTCATTCCTAGATAATGCACTGAAAGGGCACTAAGCATAGAGTGTGAAAACTGAGTTTCCTTGAGAGCTGCTTGGAAGCCTGATGGTGTGTGAAGTTAGTGAGCCAAATGGAGTTGTTCTCCCACAAGAACCACTCTGCTGATCCTTCTTCAATATGCCCTTCACCAACATGCAGTGTTTCCTTGATTGAAGTAGCTCTCACACCAATATTTGCGTCTAGAGCCTTTGCATTGAGGGCTATCTGAAAACGGCTGTGGCGCTGATGTTGCCTGTGAATGTGGAGTTGGTGGCATGTGAAACCCGCATGTGGAGCATTCGTTTGTGTGGGATGCTGACCAAGCTTCATTTCTGTCCCAGGCACACAAAGGGCACTAAGCATAGAGTGTGAAAACTGAGTTTCCTTGAGAGCTGCTTGGAAGCCTGATGGTGTGTGAAGTTAGTGAGCCAAATGGAGTTGTTCTCCCACAAGAACCACTCGGCTGATCCTTCTTCAATATGCCCTTCACCAACATGCAGTGTTTCCTTGATTGAATTAGCTCTCACACCAATATTTGCGTCTAGAGCCTTTGCATTGAGGGCTATCTGAAAACGGCTGTAGCGCTGAAGTTGCCTGTGAATGTGGAGTTGGTGGCATGTGAAACCCGCAAGTGGAGCATTCGTACCTGTGGGATGCTCTACCATGTTCATTCCTAGATAATGCACTCAAAGGGCACTAAGCATAGAGTGTGAAAACTGAGTTTCCTTGAGAGCTGCTTGGAAGCCTGATGGTGTGTGAAGTTAGTGAGCCAAATGGAGTTGTTCTCCCACAAGAACCACTCGGCTGATCCTTCTTCAATATGCCCTTCACCAACATGCAGTGTTTCCTTGATTGAATTAGCTCTCACACCAATATTTGCGTCTAGAGCCTTTGCATTGAGGGCTATCTGAAAACGGCTGTGGCGCTGAAGTTGCCTGTGAATGTGGAGTTGGTGGCATGTGAAACCCGCATGTGGAGCATTCGTTTGTGTAGGATGCTCTACCAGGTTCATTTCAGTCCTAGCCATACAAAGGGCAATAAGCATACAGTGTGAAAACTGAGTTTCCTTGAGAGCTGCTTGGAAGCCTGATGGTGTGTGAAGTTAGTGAGCCAAATGGAGTTGTTCTCCCACAAGAACCACTCGGCTGATCCTTCTTCAATATGCCCTTCACCAACATGCAGTGTTTCCTTGATTGAATTAGCTCTCACACCAATATTTGCGTCTAGAGCCTTTGCATTGAGGGCTATCTGAAAACGGCTGTGGCGCTGAAGTTGCCTGTGAATGTGGAGTTGGTGGCATGTGAAACCCGCATGTGGAGCATTCGTTTATGTGGGATGCTCTGCAAGCTTCATTTCAGTCCTAGGCGCTCATAGGGCACTAAGCATAGAGTTTGAAAACTGAGTTTCCTTGAGAGCTGCTTGGAAGCCTGATGGGTGTGTGAAGTTAGTGAGCCAAATGGAGTTGTTCTCCCACAAGAACCACTTGGCTGATCCTTCTTCAATATGCCCTTCACCAACATGCAGTGTTTCCTTGATTGAATTAGCTCTCACACCAATATTTGCGTCTAGAGCCTTTGCATTGAGGGCTATCTGAAAACGGCTGTGGCGCTGAAGTTGCCTGTGAATGTGGAGTTGGTGGCATGTGAAACCCGCATGTGAAGCATTCGTACCTGTGGGATGCTCTACCAGGTTCATTCCTAGATAATGCACTCAAAGGGCACTAAGCATAGAGTGTGAAAACTGAGTTTCCTTGAGAGCTGCTTGGAAGCCTGATGGTGTGTGAAGTTAGTGAGCCAAATGGAGTTGTTCTCCCACAAGAACCACTCAGCTGATCCTTCTTCAATATGCCCTTCACCAACATGCAGTGTTTCCTTGATTGAATTAGCTCTCACACCAATATTTGCGTCTAGAGCCTTTGCATTGAGGGCTATCTGAAAACGGCTGTGGCGCTGAAGTTGCCTGTGAATGTGGAGTTGGTGGCATGTGAAACCCGCATGTGGAGCATTCGTTTGTGTGGGATGCTCTACCAGGTTCATTCCTAGATAATGCACTCAAAGGGCACTAAGCATAGAGTGTGAAAACTGAGTTTCCTTGAGAGCTGCTTGGAAGCCTGATGGTGTGTGAAGTTAGTGAGCCAAATGGAGTTGTTCTCCCACAAGAACCACTCTGCTGATCCTTCTTCAATATGCCCTTCACCAACATGCAGTGTTTCCTTGATTGAATTAGCTCTCACACCAATATTTGCGTCTAGAGCCTTTGCATTGAGGGCTATCTGAAAACGGCTGTGGCGCTGATGTTGCCTGTGAATGTGGAGTTGGTGGCATGTGAAACCCGCATGTGGAGCATTCGTTTGTGTGGGATGCTGACCAAGCTTCATTTTTGTCCCAGGCACACAAAGGGCACTAAGCATAGAGTGTGAAAACTGAGTTTCCTTGAGAGCTGCTTGGAAGCCTGATGGTGTGTGAAGTTAGTGAGCCAAATGGAGTTGTTCTCCCACAAGAACCACTCGGCTGATCCTTCTTCAATATGCCCTTCACCAACATGCAGTGTTTCCTTGATTGAATTAGCTCTCACACCAATATTTGCGTCTAGAGCCTTTGCATTGAGGGCTATCTGAAAACGGCTGTGGCGCTGAAGTTGCCTGTGAATGTGGAGTTGGTGGCATGTGAAACCCGCATGTGGAGCATTCGTTTATGTGGGATGCTCTGCAAGCTTCATTTCAGTCCTAGGCGCTCATAGGGCACTAAGCATAGAGTTTGAAAACTGAGTTTCCTTGAGAGCTGCTTGGAAGCCTGATGGTGTGTGAAGTTAGTGAGCCAAATGGAGTTGTTCTCCCACAAGAACCACTTGGCTGATCCTTCTTCAATATGCCCTTCACCAACATGCAGTGTTTCCTGGATTGAATTAGCTCTCACACCAATATTTGCGTCTAGAGCCTTTGCATTGAGGGCTATCTGCAAACGGCTGTGGCGCTGAAGTTGCCTGTGAATGTGGAGTTGGTGGCATGTGAAACCCGCATGTGAAGCATTCGTTTGTGTGGGATGCTCTACCAGGTTCATTCCTAGATAATGCACTCAAAGGGCACTAAGCATAGAGTGTGAAAACTGAGTTTCCTTGAGAGCTGCTTGGAAGCCTGATGGTGTGTGAAGTTAGTGAGCCAAATGGAGTTTGTTCTCCCACAAGAACCACTCGGCTGATCCTTCTTCAATATGCCCTTCACCAACATGCAGTGTTTCCTTGATTGAATTAGCTCTCACACCAATATTTGCGTCTAGAGCCTTTGCATTGAGGGCTATCTGAAAACGGCTGTGGCGCTGAAGTTGCCTGTGAATGTGGAGTTGGTGGCATGTGAAACCCGCATGTGGAGCATTCGTTTGTGTTATGCTCTACCAGGTTCATTCCTAGATAATGCACTCAAAGGGCACTAAGCATAGAGTGTGAAAACTGAGTTTCCTTGAGAGCTGCTTGGAAGCCTGATGGTGTGTGAAGTTAGTGAGCCAAATGGAGTTGTTCTCCCACAAGAACCACTCGGCTGATCCTTCTTCAATATGCCCCTTCACCAACATGCAGTGTTTCCTTGATTGAATTAGCTCTCACACCAATATTTGCGTCTAGAGCCTTTGCATTGAGGGCTATCTGAAAACGGCTGTGGCGCTGAAGTTGCCTGTGAATGTGAAGTTGGTGGCATGTGAAACCCGCAAGTGGAGCATTCGTACCTGTGGGATGCTCTACCATGTTCATTCCTAGATAATGCACTCAAAGGGCACTAAGCATAGAGTGTGAAAACTGAGTTTCCTTGAGAGCTGCTTGGAAGCCTGATGGTGTGTGAAGTTAGTGAGCCAAATGGAGTTGTTCTCCCACAAGAACCACTCGGCTGATCCTTCTTCAATATGCCCTTCACCAACATGCAGTGTTTCCTTGATTGAATTAGCTCTCACACCAATATTTGCGTCTAGAGCCTTTGCATTGAGGGCTATCTGAAAACGGCTGTGGCGCTGAAGTTGCCTGTGAATGTGGAGTTGGTGGCATGTGAAACCCGCATGTGGAGCATTCGTTTATGTGGGATGCTCTGCAAGCTTCATTTCAGTCCTAGGCGCTCATAGGGCACTAAGCATAGAGTTTGAAAACTGAGTTTCCTTGAGAGCTGCTTGGAAGCCTGATGGTGTGTGAAGTTAGTGAGCCAAATGGAGTTGTTCTCCCACAAGAACCACTTGGCTGATCCTTCTTCAATATGCCCTTCACCAACATGCAGTGTTTCCTTGATTGAATTAGCTCTCACACCAATATTTGCGTCTAGAGCCTTTGCATTGAGGGCTATCTGAAAACGGCTGTGGCGCTGAAGTTGCCTGTGAATGTGGAGTTGGTGGCATGTGAAACCCGCATGTGAAGCATTCGTTTGTGTGGGATGCTCTACCAGGTTCATTCCTAGATAATGCACTCAAAGGGCACTAAGCATAGAGTGTGAAAACTGAGTTTCCTTGAGAGCTGCTTGGAAGCCTGATGGTGTGTGAAGTTAGTGAGCCAAATGGAGTTGTTCTCCCACAAGAACCACTCAGCTGATCCTTCTTCAATATGCCCTTCACCAACATGCAGTGTTTCCTTGATTGAATTAGCTCTCACACCAATATTTGCGTCTAGAGCCTTTGCATTGAGGGCTATCTGAAAACGGCTGTGGCGCTGAAGTTGCCTGTGAATGTGGAGTTGGTGGCATGTGAAACCCGCATGTGGAGCATTCGTTTGTGTGGGATGCTCTACCAGGTTCATTCCTAGATAATGCACTCAAAGGGCACTAAGCATAGAGTGTGAAAACTGAGTTTCCTTGAGAGCTGCTTGGAAGCCTGATGGTGTGTGAAGTTAGTGAGCCAAATGGAGTTGTTCTCCCACAAGAACCACTCGGCTGATCCTTCTTCAATATGCCCTTCACCAACATGCAGTGTTTCCTTGATTGAATTAGCTCTCACACCAATATTTGCGTCTAGAGCCTTTGCATTGAGGGCTATCTGAAAACGGCTGTGGCGCTGATGTTGCCTGTGAATGTGGAGTTGGTGGCATGTGAAACCCGCATGTGGAGCATTCGTTTGTGTGGGATGCTGACCAAGCTTCATTTCTGTCCCAGATACACAAAGGGCACTAAGCATAGAGTGTGAAAAACTGAGTTTCCTTGAGAGCTGCTTGGAAGCCTGATGGTGTGTGAAGTTAGTGAGCCAAATGGAGTTGTTCTCCCACAAGAACCACTCGGCTGATCCTTCTTCAATATGCCCTTCACCAACATGCAGTGTTTCCTTGATTGAATTAGCTCTCACACCAATATTTGCGTCTAGAGCCTTTGCATTGAGGGCTATCTGAAAACGGCTGTGGCGCTGAAGTTGCCTGTGAATGTGGAGTTGGTGGCATGTGAAACCCGCATGTGGAGCATTCGTTTGTGTGGGATGCTCTACCAGGTTCATTCCTAGATAATGCACTCAAAGGGCACTAAGCATAGAGTGTGAAAACTGAGTTTCCTTGAGAGCTGCTTGGAAGCCTGATGGTGTGTGAAGTTAGTGAGCCAAATGGAGTTGTTCTCCCACAAGATCCACTCGGCTGATCCTTCTTCAATATGCCCTTCATCAGCATGCATTGTTTCCTTGATTGAATTAGCTCTCACACCAATATTTGCGTCTAGAGCCTTTGCATTGAGGGCTATCTGAAAACGGCTGTGTGGCGCTGAAGTTGCCTGTGAATGTGGAGTTGGTGGCATGTGAAACCCGCATGTGGAGCATTCGTTTATGTGGGATGCTCTCCAAGCTTCATTTCTGTCCTAGGCACTCAAAGGGCACTAAGCATAGAGTTTGAAAACTGAGTTTCCTTGAGAGCTGCTTGGAAGCCTGATGGTGTGTGAAGTTAGTGAGCCAAATGGAGTTGTTCTCCCACAAGAACCACTCGGCTGATCCTTCTTCAATATGCCCTTCACCAACATGCAGTGTTTCCTTGATTGAATTAGCTCTCACACCAATATTTGCGTCTAGAGCCTTTGCATTGAGGGCTATCTGAAAACGGCTGTGGCGCTGAAGTTGCCTGTGAATGTGGAGTTGGTGGCATGTGAAACCCGCATGTGGAGCATTCGTTTATGTGGGATGCTCTCCAAGCTTCTTTTCAGTCCTAGGCACTCATAGGGCACTAAGCATAGAGTTTGAAAACTGAGTTTCCTTGAGAGCTGCTTGGAAGTCTGATGGTGTGTGAAGTTAGTGAGCCAAATGGAGTTGTTCTCCCACAAGAACCACTCAGCTGATCCTTCTTCAATATGCCCTTCACCAACATGCAGTGTTTCCTTGATTGAATTAGCTCTCACACCAATATTTGCGTCTAGAGCCTTTGCATTGAGGGCTATCTGAAAATGGCTGTGGCGCTGAAGTTGCCTGTGAATGTGGAGTTGGTGGGCATGTGAAACCCGCATGTGGAGCATTCGTTTATGTGGGATGCTCTCCAAGCTTCATTTCAGTCCTAGGCACTCATAGGGCACTAAGCATAGAGTGTGAAAACTGAGTTTCCTTGAGAGCTGCTTGGAAGCCTGATGGGTGTGTGAAGTTAGTGAGCCAAATGGAGTTGTTCTCCCACAAGATCCACTCGGCTGATCCTTCTTCAATATGCCCTTCACCAACATGCAGTGTTTCCTTGATTGAATTAGCTCTCACACCAATATTTGCGTCTAGAGCCTTTGCATTGAGGGCTATCTGAAAACGGCTGTGGCGCTGAAGTTGCCTGTGAATGTGGAGTTGGTGGCATGTGAAACCCGCATGTGGAGCATTCGTTTGTGTGGGATGCTCTACCAGGTTCATTCCTAGATAATGCACTCAAAGGGCACTAAGCATAGAGTGTGAAAACTGAGTTTCCTTGAGAGCTGCTTGGAAGCCTGATGGTGTGTGAAGTTAGTGAGCCAAATGGAGTTGTTCTCCCACAAGAACCACTCTGCTGATCCTTCTTCAATATGCCCTTCACCAACATGCAGTGTTTCCTTGATTGAATTAGCTCTCACACCAATATTTGCGTCTAGAGCCTTTGCATTGAGGGCTATCTGAAAACGGCTGTGGCGCTGATGTTGCCTGTGAATGTGGAGTTGGTGGCATGTGAAACCCGCATGTGGAGCATTCGTTTGTGTGGGATGCTGACCAAGCTTCATTTCTGACCCAGGCACACAAAGGGCACTAAGCATAGAGTGTGAAAACTGAGTTTCCTTGAGAGCTGCTTGGAAGCCTGATGGTGTGTGAAGTTAGTGAGCCAAATGGAGTTGTTCTCCCACAAGAACTACTCGGCTGATCCTTCTTCAATATGCCCTTCACCAACATGCAGTGTTTCCTTGATTGAATTAGCTCTCACACCAATATTTGCGTCTAGAGCCTTTGCATTGAGGGCTATCTGAAAACGGCTGTGGCGCTGAAGTTGCCTGTGAATGTGGAGTTGGTGGCATGTGAAACCCGCATGTGGAGCATTCGTTTGTGTTATGCTCTACCAGGTTTATTCCTAGATAATGCACTCAAAGGGCACTAAGCATAGAGTGTGAAAACTGAGTTTCCTTGAGAGCTGCTTGGAAGCCTGATGGTGTGTGAAGTTAGTGAGCCAAATGGAGTTGTTCTCCCACAAGAACCACTCGGCTGATCCTTCTTCAATATGCCCTTCACCAACATGCAGTGTTTCCTTGATTGAATTAGCTCTCACACCAATATTTGCGTCTAGAGCCTTTGCATTGAGGGCTATCTGAAAACGGGAAAACGGCTGTGGCGCTGAAGTTGCCTGTGAATGTGGAGTTGGTGGCATGTGAAACCCGCAAGTGGAGCATTCGTACCTGTGGGATGCTCTACCATGTTCATTCCTAGATAATGCACTCAAAGGGCACTAAGCATAGAGTGTGAAAACTGAGTTTCCTTGAGAGCTGCTTGGAAGCCTGAAGGTGTGTGAAGTTAGTGAGCCAAATGGAGTTGTTCTCCCACAAGAACCACTCGGCTGATCCTTCTTCAATATGCCGTTCACCAACATGCAGTGTTTCCTTGATTGAATTAGCTCTCACACCAATATTTGCGTCTAGAGCCTTTGCATTGAGGGCTATCTGAAAACGGCTGTGGGGCTGAAGTTGCCTGTGAATGTGGAGTTGGTGGCATGTGAAACCGCATGTGAAGCATTCGTTTGTGTGGGATGCTCTACCAGGATCATTCCTAGATAATGCACTCAAAGGGCCCTAAGCATAGAGTGTGAAAACTGAGTTTCCTTGAGAGCTGCTTGGAAGCCTGATGGTGTGTGAAGTTAGTGAGCCAAATGGAGTTGTTCTCCCACAAGAACTACTCGGCTGATCCTTCTTCAATATGCCCTTCACCAACATGCAGTGTTTCCTTGATTGAATTAGCTCTCACACCAATATTTGCGTCTAGAGCCTTTGCATTGAGGGCTATCTGAAAACGGCTGTGGCGCTGAAGTTGCCTGTGAATGTGGAGTTGGTGGCATGTGAAACCCGCATTGGAGCATTCGTTTGTGTTTGATGCTCTACCAGGTTCATTCCTAGATAATGCACTCAAAGGGCACTAAGCATAGAGTGTGAAAACTGAGTTTCCTTGAGAGCTGCTTGGAAGCCTGATGGTGTGTGAAGTTAGTGAGCCAAATGGAGTTGTTCTCCCACAAGAACCACTCTGCTGATCCTTCTTCAATATGCCCTTCACCAACATGCAGTGTTTCCTTGATTGAATTAGCTCTCACACCAATATTTGCGTCTAGAGCCTTTGCATTGAGGGCTGTCTGAAAACGGCTGTGGCGCTGAAGTTCCTGTGAATGTGGAGTTGGTGGCATGTGAAACCCGCATGTGGAGCATTCGTTTGTGTGGGATGCTGACCAAGCTTCATTTCAGTCCTAGGAACACAAAGGGCACTAAGCATAGAGTGTGAAAACTGAGTTTCCTTGAGAGCTGCTTGGAAGCCTGATGGTGTGTGAAGTTAGTGAGCCAAATGGAGTTGTTCTCCCACAAGAACTACTCGGCTGATCCTTCTTCAATATGCCCTTCACCAACATGCAGTGTTTCCTTGATTGAATTAGCTCTCACACCAATATTTGCGTCTAGAGCCTTTGCATTGAGGGCTATCTGAAAACGGCTGTGGCGCTGAAGTTGCCTGTGAATGTGGAGTTGGTGGCATGTGAAACCCGCATGTGGAGCATTCGTTTGTGTGGGATGCTCTACCAGGTTCATTCCTAGATAATGCACTCAAAGGGCACTAAGCATAGAGTGTGAAAACTGAGTTTCCTTGAGAGCTGCTTGGAAGCCTGATGGTGTGTGAAGTTAGTGAGCCAAATGGAGTTGTTCTCCCACAATAACCACTCGGCTGATCCTTCTTCAATATGCCCTTCACCAACATGCAGTGTTTCCTTGATTGAATTAGCTCTCACACTAATATTTGCGTCTAGAGCCTTTGCATTGAGGGCTATCTGAAAACGGCTGTGGCGCTGAAGTTGCCTGTGAATGTGGAGTTGGTGGCATGTGAAACCCGCATGTGGAGCATTCGTTTGTCTGGGATGTTGACCAAGCTTCATTTCAGTCCTAGGCACACATAGAGCACTAAGCATAGAGTGTGAAAACTGAGTTTCCTTGAGAGCTGCTTGGAAGCCTGATGGTGTGTGAAGTTAGTGAGCCAAATGGAGTTGTTCTCCCACAAGAACCACTCGGCTGATCCTTCTTCAATATGCCCTTCACCAACATGCAGTGTTTCCTTGATTGAATTAGCTCTCACACCAATATTTGCGTCTAGAGCCTTTGCATTGAGGGCTATCTGAAAACGGCTGTGGCGCTGAAGTTGCCTGAGAATGTGGAGTTGGTGGCATGTGAAACCCGCATGTGGAGCATTCGTTTGTGTGGGATGTTGACCAAGCTTCTTTTAAGTCCTAGGCACACATAGAGCACTAAGCATAGAGTGTGAAAACTGAGTTTCCTTGAGAGCTGCTTGGAAGCCTGATGGTGTGTGAAGTTAGTGAGCCAAATGGAGTTGTTCTCCCACAAGAACCACTCGGCTGATCCTTCTTCAATATGCCCTTCACCAACATGCAGTGTTTCCTTGATTGAATTAGCTCTCACACCAATATTTGCGTCTAGAGCCTTTGCATTGAGGGCTATCTGAAAACGGCTGTGGCGCTGAAGTTGCCTGTGAATGTGGAGTTGGTGGCATGTGAAACCCGCATGTGGAGCATTCGTTTGTGTGGGATGCTCTACCAGGTTCATTCCTAGATAATGCACTCAAAGGGCACTAAACATGGAGTGTGAAAACTGAGTTTCCTTGAGAGCTGCTTGGAAGCCTGATGGTGTGTGAAGTTAGTGAGCCAAATGGAGTTGTTCTCCCACAAGAACCACTCGGCTGATCCTTCTTCAATATGCCCTTCACCAGCATGCAGTGTTTCCTTGATTGAATTAGCTCTCACACCAATATTTGCGTCTAGAGCCTTTGCATTGAGGGCTATCTGAAAACGGCTGTGGCGCTGATGTTGCCTGTGAATGTGGAGTTGGTGGCATGTGAAACCCACATGTGGAGCATTCGTTTGTGTGGGATGCTGACCAAGCTTCATTTCTGTCCTAGGCACACGAAGGGCACTAAGCATAGAGTGTGAAAACTGAGTTTCCTTGAGAGCTGCTTGGAAGCCTGATGGTGTGTGAAGTTAGTGAGCCAAATGGAGCTGTTCTCCCACAAGAACCACTCGGCTGATCCTTCTTCAATATGCCCTTCACCAACATGCAGTGTTTCCTTGATTGAATTAGCTCTCACACCAATATTTGCGTCTAGAGCCTTTGCATTGAGGGCTATCTGCAAACGGCTGTGGCGCTGAAGTTGCCTGTGAATGTGGAGTTGGTGGCATGTGAAACCCGCATGTGGAGCATTCGTTTGTGTGGGATGCTCTACCAGGTTCATTTCAGTCCTAGCCATACAAAGGGCACTAAGCATAGAGTGTGAAAACTGAGTTTCCTTGAGAGCTGCTTGGAAGCCTGATGGTGTGTGAAGTTAGTGAGCCAAATGGAGTTGTTCTCCCACAAGAACCACTCGGCTGATCCTTCTTCAATATGCCCTTCACCAGCATGCAGTGTTTCCTTGATTGAATTAGCTCTCACACCAATATTTGCGTCTAGAGCCTTTGCATTGAGGGCTATCTGAAAACGGCTGTGGCGCTGAAGTTGCCTGTGAATGTGGAGTTGGTGGCATGTGAAACCCACATATGGAGCATTCGTTTGTGTGGGATGTTGACCAAGCTTCATTTCTGTCCTAGGCACACAAAGGGCACTAAGCATAGAGTGTGAAAACTGAGTTTCCTTGAGAGCTGCTTGGAAGCCTGATGGTGTGTGAAGTTAGTGAGCCAAATGGAGTTGTTCTCCCACAAGAACCACTCGGCTGATCCTTCTTCAATATGCCCTTCACCAGCATGCAGTGTTTCCTTGATTGAATTAGCTCTCACACCAATATTTGCGTCTAGAGCCTTTGCATTGAGGGCTATCTGAAAACGGCTGTGGCGCTGAAGTTGCCTGTGAATGTGGAGTTGGTGGCATGTGAAACCCACATATGGAGCATTCGTTTGTGTGGGATGCTGACCAAGCTTCATTTCTGTCCTAGGCACAAAAAGGGCACTAAGCATAGAGTGTGAAAACTGAGTTTCCTTGAGAGCTGCTTGGAAGCCTGATGGTGTGTGAAGTTAGTGAGCCAAATGGAGTTGTTCTCCCACAAGAACCACTCGGCTGATCCTTCTTCAATATGCCCTTCACCAGCATGCAGTGTTTCCTTGATTGAATTAGCTCTCACACCAATATTTGCGTCTAGAGCCTTTGCATTGAGGGCTATCTGAAAACGGCTGTGGCGCTGAAGTTGCCTGTGAATGTGGAGTTGGTGGCATGTGAAACCCGCATGTGAAGCATTCGTTTGTGTGGGATGCTCTACCAGGTTCATTCCTAGATAATGCACTCAAAGGGCACTAAGCATAGAGTGTGAAAACTGAGTTTCCTTGAGAGCTGCTTGGAAGCCTGATGGTGTGTGAAGTTAGTGAGCCAAATGGAGTTGTTCTCCCACAAGAACCACTCGGCTGATCCTTCTTCAATATGCCCTTCACCAGCATGCAGTGTTTCCTTGATTGAATTAGCTCTCACACCAATATTTGCGTCTAGAGCCTTTGCATTGAGGGCTATCTGCAAACGGCTGTGGCGCTGAAGTTGCCTGTGAATGTGGAGTTGGTGGCATGTGAAACCCACATATGGAGCATTCGTTTGTGTGGGATGCTGACCAAGCTTCATTTCTGTCCTAGGCACACAAAGGGCACTAAGCATAGAGTGTGAAAACTGAGTTTCCTTGAGAGCTGCTTGGAAGCCTGAAGGTGTGTGAAGTTAGTGAGCCAAATGGAGTTGTTCTCCCACAAGAACCACTCGGCTGATCCTTCTTCAATATGCCCTTCACCAACATGCAGTGTTTCCTTGATTGAATTAGCTCTCACACCAATATTTGCGTCTAGAGCCTTTGCATTGAGGGCTATCTGAAAACGGCTGTGGCGCTGAAGTTGCCTGAGAATGTGGAGTTGGTGGCATGTGAAACCCGCATGTGGAGCATTCGTTTGTGTGGGATGTTGACCAAGCTTCATTTCAGTCCTAGGCACACATAGAGCACTAAGCATAGAGTGTGAAAACTGAGTTTCCTTGAGAGCTGCTTGGAAGCCTGATGGTGTGTGAAGTTAGTGAGCCAAATGGAGTTGTTCTCCCACAAGAACCACTCGGCTGATCCTTCTTCAATATGCCCTTCACCAACATGCAGTGTTTCCTTGATTGAATTAGCTCTCACACCAATATTTGCGTCTAGAGCCTTTGCATTGAGGGCTATCTGAAAACGGCTGTGGCGCTGAAGTTGCCTGTGAATGTGGAGTTGGTGGCATGTGAAACCCGCATGTGGAGCATTCGTTTGTGTGGGATGCTCTACCAGGTTCATTTCAGTCCTAGCCATACAAAGGGAACTAAGCATAGAGTGTGAAAACTGAGTTTCCTTGAGAGCTGCTTGGAAGCCTGATGGTGTGTGAAGTTAGTGAGCCAAATGGAGTTGTTCTCCCACAAGAACCACTCGGCTGATCCTTCTTCAATATGCCCTTCACCAGCATGCAGTGTTTCCTTGATTGAATTAGCTCTCACACCAATATTTGCGTCTAGAGCCTTTGCATTGAGGGCTATCTGAAAACGGCTGTGGCGCTGAAGTTGCCTGTGAATGTGGAGTTGGTGGCATGTGAAACCCACATATGGAGCATTCGTTTGTGTGGGATGTTGACCAAGCTTCATTTCTGTCCTAGGCACACAAAGGGCACTAAGCATAGAGTGTGAAAACTGAGTTTCCTTGAGAGCTGCTTGGAAGCCTGATGGTGTGTGAAGTTAGTGAGCCAAATGGAGCTGTTCTCCCACAAGAACCACTCGGCTGATCCTTCTTCAATATGCCCTTCACCAGCATGCAGTGTTTCCTTGATTGAATTAGCTCTCCCACCAATATTTGCGTCTAGAGCCTTTGCATTGAGGGCTATCTGAAAACGGCTGTGGCGCTGAAGTTGCCTGTGAATGTGGAGTTGGTGGCATGTGAAACCCGCATGTGAAGCATTCGTTTGTGTGGGATGCTCTACCAGGATCATTCCTAGATAATGCACTCAAAGGGCACTAAGCATAGAGTGTGAAAACTGAGTTTCCTTGAGAGCTGCTTGGAAGCCTGATGGTGTGTGAAGTTAGTGAGCCAAATGGAGTTGTTCTCCCACAAGAACCACTCGGCTGATCCTTCTTCAATATGCCCTTCACCAGCATGCAGTGTTTCCTTGATTGAATTAGCTCTCACACCAATATTTGCGTCTAGAGCCTTTGCATTGAGGGCTATCTGAAAACGGCTGTGGCGCTGAAGTTGCCTGTGAATGTGGAGTTGGTGGCATGTGAAACCCACATATGGAGCATTCGTTTGTGTGGGATGCTGACCAAGCTTCATTTCTGTCCTAGGCACACAAAGGGCACTAAGCATAGAGTGTGAAAACTGAGTTTCCTTGAGAGCTGCTTGGAAGCCTGATGGTGTGTGAAGTTAGTGAGCCAAATGGAGTTGTTCTCCCACAAGAACCACTCGGCTGATCCTTCTTCAATATGCCCTTCACCAGCATGCAGTGTTTCCTTGATTGAATTAGCTCTCACACCAATATTTGCGTCTAGAGCCTTTGCATTGAGGGCTATCTGAAAACGGCTGTGGCGCTGAAGTTGCCTGTGAATGTGGAGTTGGTGGCATGTGAAACCCGCATGTGGAGCATTCGTTTGTGTTATGCTCTACCAGGTTTATTCCTAGATAATGCACTCAAAGGGCACTAAGCATAGAGTGTGAAAACTGAGTTTCCTTGAGAGCTGCTTGGAAGCCTGATGGTGTGTGAAGTTAGTGAGCCAAATGGAGTTGTTCTCCCACAAGAACCACTCGGCTGATCCTTCTTCAATATGCCCTTCACCAACATGCAGTGTTTCCTTGATTGAATTAGCTCTCACACCAATATTTGCGTCTAGAGCCTTTGCATTGAGGGCTATCTGAAAACGGCTGTGGCGCTGAAGTTGCCTGTGAATGTGGAGTTGGTGGCATGTGAAACCCGCAAGTGGAGCATTCGTACCTGTGGGATGCTCTACCATGTTCATTCCTAGATAATGCACTCAAAGGGCACTAAGCATAGAGTGTGAAAACTGAGTTTCCTTGAGAGCTGCTTGGAAGCCTGATGGTGTGTGAAGTTAGTGAGCCAAATGGAGTTGTTCTCCCACAAGAACTACTCGGCTGATCCTTCTTCAATATGCCCTTCACCAACATGCAGTGTTTCCTTGATTGAATTAGCTCTCACACCAATATTTGCGTCTAGAGCCTTTGCATTGAGGGCTATCTGAAAACGGCTGTGGCGCTGAAGTTGCCTGTGAATGTGGAGTTGGTGGCATGTGAAACCCGCATTGGAGCATTCGTTTGTGTTTGATGCTCTACCAGGTTCATTCCTAGATAATGCACTCAAAGGGCACTAAGCATAGAGTGTGAAAACTGAGTTTCCTTGAGAGCTGCTTGGAAGCCTGATGGTGTGTGAAGTTAGGTGAGCCAAATGGAGTTGTTCTCCCACAAGAACCACTCTGCTGATCCTTCTTCAATATGCCCTTCACCAACATGCAGTGTTTCCTTGATTGAATTAGCTCTCACACCAATATTTGCGTCTAGAGCCTTTGCATTGAGGGCTGTCTGAAAACGGCTGTGGCGCTGAAGTTCCTGTGAATGTGGAGTTGGTGGCATGTGAAACCCGCATGTGGAGCATTCGTTTGTGTGGGATGCTGACCAAGCTTCATTTCAGTCCTAGGAACACAAAGGGCACTAAGCATAGAGTGTGAAAACTGAGTTTCCTTGAGAGCTGCTTGGAAGCCTGATGGTGTGTGAAGTTAGTGAGCCAAATGGAGTTGTTCTCCCACAAGAACTACTCGGCTGATCCTTCTTCAATATGCCCTTCACCAACATGCAGTGTTTCCTTGATTGAATTAGCTCTCACACCAATATTTGCGTCTAGAGCCTTTGCATTGAGGGCTATCTGAAAACGGCTGTGGCGCTGAAGTTGCCTGTGAATGTGGAGTTGGTGGCATGTGAAACCCGCATGTGGAGCATTCGTTTGTGTGGGATGCTCTACCAGGTTCATTCCTAGATAATGCACTCAAAGGGCACTAAGCATAGAGTGTGAAAACTGAGTTTCCTTGAGAGCTGCTTGGAAGCCTGATGGTGTGTGAAGTTAGTGAGCCAAATGGAGTTGTTCTCCCACAAGAACCACTCGGCTGATCCTTCTTCAATATGCCCTTCACCAACATGCAGTGTTTCCTTGATTGAATTAGCTCTCACACTAATATTTGCGTCTAGAGCCTTTGCATTGAGGGCTATCTGAAAACGGCTGTGGCGCTGAAGTTGCCTGTGAATGTGGAGTTGGTGGCATGTGAAACCCGCATGTGGAGCATTCGTTTGTGTGGGATGTTGACCAAGCTTCATTTCAGTCCTAGGCACACATAGAGCACTAAGCATAGAGTGTGAAAACTGAGTTTCCTTGAGAGCTGCTTGGAAGCCTGATGGTGTGTGAAGTTAGTGAGCCAAATGGAGTTGTTCTCCCACAAGAACCACTCGGCTGATCCTTCTTCAATATGCCCTTCACCAACATGCAGTGTTTCCTTGATTGAATTAGCTCTCACACCAATATTTGCGTCTAGAGCCTTTGCATTGAGGGCTATCTGAAAACGGCTGTGGCGCTGAAGTTGCCTGAGAATGTGGAGTTGGTGGCATGTGAAACCCGCATGTGGAGCATTCGTTTGTGTGGGATGTTGACCAAGCTTCTTTTAAGTCCTAGGCACACATAGAGCACTAAGCATAGAGTGTGAAAACTGAGTTTCCTTGAGAGCTGCTTGGAAGCCTGATGGTGTGTGAAGTTAGTGAGCCAAATGGAGTTGTTCTCCCACAAGAACCACTCGGCTGATCCTTCTTCAATATGCCCTTCACCAACATGCAGTGTTTCCTTGATTGAATTAGCTCTCACACCAATATTTGCGTCTAGAGCCTTTGCATTGAGGGCTATCTGAAAACGGCTGTGGCGCTGAAGTTGCCTGTGAATGTGGAGTTGGTGGCATGTGAAACCCGCATGTGGAGCATTCGTTTGTGTGGGATGCTCTACCAGGTTCATTCCTAGATAATGCACTCAAAGGGCACTAAACATGGAGTGTGAAAACTGAGTTTCCTTGAGAGCTGCTTGGAAGCCTGATGGTGTGTGAAGTTAGTGAGCCAAATGGAGTTGTTCTCCCACAAGAACCACTCGGCTGATCCTTCTTCAATATGCCCTTCACCAGCATGCAGTGTTTCCTTGATTGAATTAGCTCTCACACCAATATTTGCGTCTAGAGCCTTTGCATTGAGGGCTATCTGAAAACGGCTGTGGCGCTGATGTTGCCTGTGAATGTGGAGTTGGTGGCATGTGAAACCCACATGTGGAGCATTCGTTTGTGTGGGATGCTGACCAAGCTTCATTTCTGTCCTAGGCACACGAAGGGCACTAAGCATAGAGTGTGAAAACTGAGTTTCCTTGAGAGCTGCTTGGAAGCCTGATGGTGTGTGAAGTTAGTGAGCCAAATGGAGTTGTTCTCCCACAAGAACCACTCGGCTGATCCTTCTTCAATATGCCCTTCACCAACATGCAGTGTTTCCTTGATTGAATTAGCTCTCACACCAATATTTGCGTCTAGAGCCTTTGCATTGAGGGCTATCTGAAAACGGCTGTGGCGCTGAAGTTGCCTGTGAATGTGGAGTTGGTGGCATGTGAAACCCGCATGTGGAGCATTCGTTTGTGTGGGATGCTCTACCAGGTTCATTTCAGTCCTAGCCATACAAAGGGAACTAAGCATAGAGTGTGAAAACTGAGTTTCCTTGAGAGCTGCTTGGAAGCCTGATGGTGTGTGAAGTTAGTGAGCCAAATGGAGTTGTTCTCCCACAAGAACCACTCGGCTGATCCTTCTTCAATATGCCCTTCACCAGCATGCAGTGTTTCCTTGATTGAATTAGCTCTCACACCAATATTTGCGTCTAGAGCCTTTGCATTGAGGGCTATCTGAAAACGGCTGTGGCGCTGAAGTTGCCTGTGAATGTGGAGTTGGTGGCATGTGAAACCCGCATGTGGAGCATTCGTTTGTGTGGGATGTTGACCAAGCTTCATTTCAGTCCTATGCACACATAGAGCACTAAGCATAGAGTGTGAAAACTGAGTTTCCTTGAGAGCTGCTTGGAAGCCTGATGGTGTGTGAAGTTAGTGAGCCAAATGGAGTTGTTCTCCCACAAGAACCACTCGGCTGATCCTTCTTCAATATGCCCTTCACCAACATGCAGTGTTTCCTTGATTGAATTAGCTCTCACACCAATATTTGCGTCTAGAGCCTTTGCATTGAGGGCTATCTGAAAACGGCTGTGGCGCTGAAGTTGCCTGAGAATGTGGAGTTGGTGGCATGTGAAACCCGCATGTGGAGCATTCGTTTGTGTGGGATGCTCTACCAGGTTCATTCCTAGATAATGCACTCAAAGGGCACTAAGCATAGAGTTTGAAAACTGAGTTTCCTTGAGAGCTGCTTGGAAGCCTGATGGTGTGTGAAGTTAGTGAGCCAAATGGAGTTGTTCTCCCACAAGAACCACTCGGCTGATCCTTCTTCAATATGCCCTTCACCAGCATGCAGTGTTTCCTTGATTGAATTAGCTCTCACACCAATATTTGCGTCTAGAGCCTTTGCATTGAGGGCTATCTGAAAACGGCTGTGGCGCTGATGTTGCCTGTGAATGTGGAGTTGGTGGCATGTGAAACCCACATGTGGAGCATTCGTTTGTGTGGGATGCTGACCAAGCTTCATTTCAGTCCTAGGCACACAAAGGGCACTAAGCATAGAGTGTGAAAACTGAGTTTCCTTGAGAGCTGCTTGGAAGCCTGATGGTGTGTGAAGTTAGTGAGCCAAATGGAGTTGTTCTCCCACAAGAACCACTCGGCTGATCCTTCTTCAATATGCCCTTCACCAACATGCAGTGTTTCCTTGATTGAATTAGCTCTCACACCAATATTTGCGTCTAGAGCCTTTGCATTGAGGGCTATCTGAAAACGGCTGTGGCGCTGAAGTTGCCTGAGAATGTGGAGTTGGTGGCATGTGAAACCCGCATGTGGAGCATTCGTTTGTGTGGGATGTTGACCAAGCTTCATTTCAGTCCTAGGCACACATAGAGCACTAAGCATAGAGTGTGAAAACTGAGTTTCCTTGAGAGCTGCTTGGAAGCCTGATGGTGTGTGAAGTTAGTGAGCCAAATGGAGCTGTTCTCCCACAAGAACCACTCGGCTGATCCTTCTTCAATATGCCCTTCACCAACATGCAGTGTTTCCTTGATTGAATTAGCTCTCACACCAATATTTGCGTCTAGAGCCTTTGCATTGAGGGCTATCTGAAAACGGCTGTGGCGCTGAAGTTGCCTGTGAATGTGGAGTTGGTGGCATGTGAAACCCGCATGTGGAGCATTCGTTTGTGTGGGATGCTCTACCAGGTTCATTTCAGTCCTAGCCATACAAAGGGCACTAAGCATAGAGTGTGAAAACTGAGTTTCCTTGAGAGCTGCTTGGAAGCCTGATGGTGTGTGAAGTTAGTGAGCCAAATGGAGTTGTTCTCCCACAAGAACCACTCGGCTGATCCTTCTTCAATATGCCCTTCACCAGCATGCAGTGTTTCCTTGATTGAATTAGCTCTCACACCAATATTTGCGTCTAGAGCCTTTGCATTGAGGGCTATCTGAAAACGGCTGTGGCGCTGAAGTTGCCTGTGAATGTGGAGTTGGTGGCATGTGAAACCCACATATGGAGCATTCGTTTGTGTGGGATGTTGACCAAGCTTCATTTCTGTCCTAGGCACACAAAGGGCACTAAGCATAGAGTGTGAAAACTGAGTTTCCTTGAGAGCTGCTTGGAAGCCTGATGGTGTGTGAAGTTAGTGAGCCAAATGGAGTTGTTCTCCCACAAGAACCACTCGGCTGATCCTTCTTCAATATGCCCTTCACCAGCATGCAGTGTTTCCTTGATTGAATTAGCTCTCACACTAATATTTGCGTCTAGAGCCTTTGCATTGAGGGCTATCTGAAAACGGCTGTGGCGCTGAAGTTGCCTGTGAATGTGGAGTTGGTGGCATGTGAAACCCGCATGTGGAGCATTCGTTTGTGTGGGATGCTCTACCAGGATCATTCCTAGATAATGCACTCAAAGGGCACTAAGCATAGAGTGTGAAAACTGAGTTTCCTTGAGAGCTGCTTGGAAGCCTGATGGTGTGTGAAGTTAGTGAGCCAAATGGAGTTGTTCTCCCACAAGAACCACTCGGCTGATCCTTCTTCA
Source organism: Ochotona princeps (assembly GCF_030435755.1). Classification (NCBI taxonomy): domain Eukaryota; kingdom Metazoa; phylum Chordata; class Mammalia; order Lagomorpha; family Ochotonidae; genus Ochotona; species Ochotona princeps. The sequence continues at coordinate 8,190 of NW_026696606.1, read as the reverse complement.
ATATGCCCTTCACCAGCATGCAGTGTTTCCTTGATTGAATTAGCTCTCACACCAATATTTGCGTCTAGAGCCTTTGCATTGAGGGCTATCTGAAAACGGCTGTGGCGCTGAAGTTGCCTGTGAATGTGGAGTTGGTGGCATGTGAAACCCACATATGGAGCATTCGTTTGTGTGGGATGCTGACCAAGCTTCATTTCTGTCCTAGGCACACAAAGGGCACTAAGCATAGAGTGTGAAAACTGAGTTTCCTTGAGAGCTGCTTGGAAGCCTGATGGTGTGTGAAGTTAGTGAGCCAAATGGAGTTGTTCTCCCACAAGAACCACTCGGCTGATCCTTCTTCAATATGCCCTTCACCAGCATGCAGTGTTTCCTTGATTGAATTAGCTCTCACACCAATATTTGCGTCTAGAGCCTTTGCATTGAGGGCTATCTGAAAACGGCTGTGGCGCTGAAGTTGCCTGTGAATGTGGAGTTGGTGGCATGTGAAACCCGCATGTGAAGCATTCGTTTGTGTGGGATGCTCTACCAGGTTCATTCCTAGATAATGCACTCAAAGGGCACTAAGCATAGAGTGTGAAAACTGAGTTTCCTTGAGAGCTGCTTGGAAGCCTGATGGTGTGTGAAGTTAGTGAGCCAAATGGAGTTGTTCTCCCACAAGAACCACTCGGCTGATCCTTCTTCAATATGCCCTTCACCAGCATGCAGTGTTTCCTTGATTGAATTAGCTCTCACACCAATATTTGCGTCTAGAGCCTTTGCATTGAGGGCTATCTGAAAACGGCTGTGGCGCTGAAGTTGCCTGTAAATGTGGAGTTGGTGGCATGTGAAACCCACATATGGAGCATTCGTTTGTGTGGGATGCTGACCAAGCTTCATTTCTGTCCTAGGCACACAAAGGGCACTAAGCATAGAGTGTGAAAACTGAGTTTCCTTGAGAGCTGCTTGGAAGCCTGAAGGTGTGTGAAGTTAGTGAGCCAAATGGAGTTGTTCTCCCACAAGAACCACTCGGCTGATCCTTCTTCAATATGCCCTTCACCAACATGCAGTGTTTCCTTGATTGAATTAGCTCTCACACCAATATTTGCGTCTAGAGCCTTTGCATTGAGGGCTATCTGAAAACGGCTGTGGCGCTGAAGTTGCCTGAGAATGTGGAGTTGGTGGCATGTGAAACCCGCATGTGGAGCATTCGTTTGTGTGGGATGTTGACCAAGCTTCATTTCAGTCCTAGGCACACATAGAGCACTAAGCATAGAGTGTGAAAACTGAGTTTCCTTGAGAGCTGCTTGGAAGCCTGATGGTGTGTGAAGTTAGTGAGCCAAATGGAGTTGTTCTCCCACAAGAACCACTCGGCTGATCCTTCTTCAATATGCCCTTCACCAACATGCAGTGTTTCCTTGATTGAATTAGCTCTCACACCAATATTTGCGTCTAGAGCCTTTGCATTGAGGGCTATCTGAAAACGGCTGTGGCGCTGAAGTTGCCTGTGAATGTGGAGTTGGTGGCATGTGAAACCCGCATGTGGAGCATTCGTTTGTGTGGGATGCTCTACCAGGTTCATTTCAGTCCTAGCCATACAAAGGGAACTAAGCATAGAGTGTGAAAACTGAGTTTCCTTGAGAGCTGCTTGGAAGCCTGATGGTGTGTGAAGTTAGTGAGCCAAATGGAGTTGTTCTCCCACAAGAACCACTCGGCTGATCCTTCTTCAATATGCCCTTCACCAGCATGCAGTGTTTCCTTGATTGAATTAGCTCTCACACCAATATTTGCGTCTAGAGCCTTTGCATTGAGGGCTATCTGAAAACGGCTGTGGCGCTGAAGTTGCCTGTGAATGTGGAGTTGGTGGCATGTGAAACCCGCATGTGGAGCATTCGTTTGTGCGGGATGCTCTACCAGGATCATTCCTAGATAATGCACTCAAAGGGCACTAAGCATAGAGTGTGAAAACTGAGTTTCCTTGAGAGCTGCTTGCAAGCCTGATGGTGTGTGAAGTTAGTGAGCCAAATGGAGTTGTTCTCCCACAAGAACCACTCGGCTGATCCTTCTTCAATATGCCCTTCACCAGCATGCAGTGTTTCCTTGATTGAATTAGCTCTCACACCAATATTTGCGTCTAGAGCCTTTGCATTGAGGGCTATCTGAAAACGGCTGTGGCGCTGAAGTTGCCTGTGAATGTGGAGTTGGTGGCATGTGAAACCCACATATGGAGCATTCGTTTGTGTGGGATGCTGACCAAGCTTCATTTCTGTCCTAGGCACACAAAGGGCACTAAGCATAGAGTGTGAAAACTGAGTTTCCTTGAGAGCTGCTTGGAAGCCTGATGGTGTGTGAAGTTAGTGAGCCAAATGGAGTTGTTCTCCCACAAGAACCACTCGGCTGATCCTTCTTCAATATGCCCTTCACCAGCATGCAGTGTTTCCTTGATTGAATTAGCTCTCACACCAATATTTGCGTCTAGAGCCTTTGCATTGAGGGCTATCTGAAAACGGCTGTGGCGCTGAAGTTGCCTGTGAATGTGGAGTTGGTGGCATGTGAAACCCGCATGTGAAGCATTCGTTTGTGTGGGATGCTCTACCAGGTTCATTCCTAGATAATGCACTCAAAGGGCACTAAGCATAGAGTGTGAAAACTGAGTTTCCTTGAGAGCTGCTTGGAAGCCTGATGGTGTGTGAAGTTAGTGAGCCAAATGGAGTTGTTCTCCCACAAGAACCACTCGGCTGATCCTTCTTCAATATGCCCTTCACCAGCATGCAGTGTTTCCTTGATTGAATTAGCTCTCACACCAATATTTGCGTCTAGAGCCTTTGCATTGAGGGCTATCTGAAAACGGCTGTGGCGCTGAAGTTGCCTGTGAATGTGGAGTTGGTGGCATGTGAAACCCACATATGGAGCATTCGTTTGTGTGGGATGCTGACCAAGCTTCATTTCTGTCCTAGGCACACAAAGGGCACTAAGCATAGAGTGTGAAAACTGAGTTTCCTTGAGAGCTGCTTGGAAGCCTGATGGTGTGTGAAGTTAGTGAGCCAAATGGAGTTGTTCTCCCACAAGAACCACTCGGCTGATCCTTCTTCAATATGCCCTTCACCAACATGCAGTGTTTCCTTGATTGAATTAGCTCTCACACCAATATTTGCGTCTAGAGCCTTTGCATTGAGGGCTATCTGAAAACGGCTGTGGCGCTGAAGTTGCCTGTGAATGTGGAGTTGGTGGCATGTGAAACCCGCATGTGAAGCATTCGTTTGTGTGGGATGCTCTACCAGGTTCATTCCTAGATAATGCACTCAAAGGGCACTAAGCATAGAGTGTGAAAACTGAGTTTCCTTGAGAGCTGCTTGGAAGCCAGATGGTGTGTGAAGTTAGTGAGCCAAATGGAGCTGTTCTCCCACAAGAACCACTCGGCTGATCCTTCTTCAATATGCCCTTCACCAACATGCAGTGTTTCCTTGATTGAATTAGCTCTCACACCAATATTTGCGTCTAGAGCCTTTGCATTGAGGGCTATCTAAAAACGGCTGTGGCGCTGATGTTGCCTGTGAATGTGGAGTTGGTGGCATGTGAAACCCGCATGTGGAGCATTCGTTTGTGTGGGATGCTCTACCAGGTTCATTCCTAGATAATGCACTCAAAGGGCACTAAGCATAGAGTGTGAAAACTGAGTTTCCTTGAGAGCTGCTTGGAAGCCTGATGGTGTGTGAAGTTAGTGAGCCAAATGGAGTTGTTCTCCCACAAGAACCACTCGGCTGATCCTTCTTCAATATGCCCTTCACCAACATGCAGTGTTTCCCTTGATTGAATTAGCTCTCACACCAATATTTGCGTCTAGAGCCTTTGCATTGAGGGCTATCTGAAAACGACTGTGGCGCTGAAGTTCCTGTGAATCTGGAGTTGGTGGCATGTGAAACCCGCATGTGGAGCATTCGTTTGTGTGGATGCTGACCAAGCTTCATTTCAGTCCTAGGCACACAAAGGGCACTAAGCATAGAGTGTGAAAACTGAGTTTCCTTGAGAGCTGCTTGGAAGCCTGATGGTGTGTGAAGTTAGTGAGCCAAATGGAGTTGTTCTCCCACAAGAACCACTCGGCTGATCCTTCTTCAATATGCCCTTCACCAACATGCAGTGTTTCCTTGATTGAATTAGCTCTCACACCAATATTTGCGTCTAGAGCCTTTGCATTGAGGGCTATCTGAAAACGGCTGTGGCGCTGAAGTTACCTGTGAATGTGGAGTTGGTGGCATGTGAAACCCGCATGTGGAGCATTCGTTTGTTAGGGATGCTCTACCAGGTTCATTCCTAGATAATGCACTCAAAGGGCACTAAGCATAGAGTGTGAAAACTGAGTTTCCTTGAGAGCTGCTTGGAAGCCTGATGGTGTGTGAAGTTAGTGAGCCAAATGGAGTTGTTCTCCCACAAGAACCACTCGGCTGATCCTTCTCCAATATGCCCTTCACCAACATGCAGTGTTTCCTTGATTGAATTAGCTCTCACACCAATATTTGCGTCTAGAGCCTTTGCATTGAGGGCTATCTGAAAACGGCTGTGGCGCTGAAGTTGCCTGTGAATGTGGAGTTGGTGGCATGTGAAACCCGCATGTGGAGCATTCGTTTGTGTGGGATGTTCTACCAGGTTCATTCCTAGATAATGCACTCAAAGGGCACTAAGCATAGAGTGTGAAAACTGAGTTTCCTTGAGAGCTGCTTGGAAGCCTGATGGTGTGTGAAGTTAGTGAGCCAAATGGAGTTGTTCTCCCACAAGAACCACTCGGCTGATCCTTCTTTAATATGCCCTTCACCAGCATGCAGTGTTTCCTTGATTGAATTAGCTCTCACACCAATATTTGCGTCTAGAGCCTTTGCATTGAGGGCTATCTGAAAACGGCTGTGGCGCTGAAGTTGCCTGTGAATGTGGAGTTGGTGGCATGTGAAACCCACATGTGGAGCATTCGTTTTTGTGGGATGCTGACCAAGCTTCATTTCTGTCCCAGGCACACAAAGGGCACTAAGCATAGAGTGTGAAAACTGAGTTTCCTTGAGAGCTGCTTGGAAGCCTGATGGTGTGTGAAGTTGGGTGAGCCAAATTGAGTTGTTCTACCACAAGAACTACTCGGCTGATCCTTCTTCAATATGCCCTTCACCAACATGCAGTGTTTCCTTGATTGAATTAGCTCTCACACCAATATTTGCGTCTAGAGCCTTTGCATTGAGGGCTATCTGAAAACGGCTGTGGCGCTGAAGTTGCCTGTGAATGTGGAGTTGGTGGCATGTGAAACCCGCATGTGGAGCATTCGTTTGTGTGGGATGCTCTACCAGGTTCATTCCTAGATAATGCACTCAAAGGGCACTAAGCATAGAGTGTGAAAACTGAGTTTCCTTGAGAGCTGCTTGGAAGCCTGATGGTGTGTGAAGTTAGTGAGCCAAATGGAGTTGTTCTCCCACAAGAACTACTCGGCTGATCCTTCTTCAATATGCCCTTCACCAACATGCAGTTGTTTCCTTGATTGAATTAGCTCTCACACCAATATTTGCGTCTAGAGCCTTTGCATTGAGGGCTATCTGAAAACGGCTGTGGCGCTGAAGTTGCCTGTGAATGTGGAGTTGGTGGCATGTGAAACCCGCATGTGGAGCATTCGTTTGTGTGGGATGTTGACCAAGCTTCATTTCAGTCCTAAGCACACATAGAGCACTAAGCATAGAGTGTGAAAACTGAGTTTCCTTGAGAGCTGCTTGGAAGCCTGATGGTGTGTGAAGTTAGGGAGCCAAATGGAGTTGTTCTCCCACAAGAACCACTCGGCTGATCCTTCTTCAATATGCCCTTCACCAACATGCAGTGTTTCCTTGATTGAATTAGCTCTCACACCAATATTTGCGTCTAGAGCCTTTGCATTGAGGGCTATCTGAAAAAACGGCTGTGGCGCTGAAGTTGCCTGTGAATGTGGAGTTGGTGGCATGTGAAACCCGCATGTGGAGCATTCGTTTGTGTGGGATGCTCTACCAGGTTCATTCCTAGATAATGCACTCAAAGGGCACTAAACATAGAGTGTGAAAACTGAGTTTCCTTGAGAGCTGCTTGGAAGCCTGATGGTGTGTGAAGTTAGTGAGCCAAATGGAGTTGTTCTCCCACAAGAACCACTCGGCTGATCCTTCTTCAATATGCCCTTCACCAACATGCAGTGTTTCCTTGATTGAAATAGCTCTCACACCAATATTTGCGTCTAGAGCCTTTGCATTGAGGGCTATCTGAAAACGGCTGTGGCGCTGAAGTTGCCTGTGAATGTGGAGTTGGTGGCATGTGAAACCCGCATGTGGAGCATTCGTTTGTGTGGGATGCTCTACCAGGTTCATTCCTAGATAATGCACTCAAAGGGCACTAAGCATAGAGTGTGAAAACTGAGTTTCCTTGAGAGCTGCTTGGAAGCCTGATGGGTGTGTGAAGTTAGTGAGCCAAATGGAGTTGTTCTCCCACAAGAACCACTCGGCTGATCCTTCTTCAATATGCCCTTCACCAACATGCAGTGTTTCCTTGATTGAATTAGCTCTCACACCAATATTTGCGTCTAGAGCCTTTGCATTGAGGGCTATCTGAAAACGGCTGTGGCGCTGAAGTTGCCTGTGAATGTGGAGTTGGTGGCATGTGAAACCCGCATGTGGAGCATTCGTTTGTGTGGGATGCTCTACCAGGTTCATTCCTAGATAATGCACTCAAAGGGCACTAAGCATAGAGTGTGAAAACTGAGTTTCCTTGAGAGCTGCTTGGAAGCCTGATGGTGTGTGAAGTTAGTGAGCCAAATGGAGTTGTTCTCCCACAAGAACCACTCGGCTGATCCTTCTTCAATATGCCCTTCACCAACATGCAGTGTTTCCTTGATTGAATTAGCTCTCACACCAATATTTGCGTCTAGAGCCTTTGCATTGAGGGCTATCTGAAAACGGCTGTGGCGCTGAAGTTGCCTGTGAATGTGGAGTTGGTGGCATGTGAAACCCGCATGTGGAGCATTCGTTTGTGTGGGATGCTCTACCAGGTTCATTCCTAGATAATGCACTCAAAGGGCACTAAGCATAGAGTGTGAAAACTGAGTTTCCTTGAGAGCTGCTTGGAAGCCTGATGGTGTGTGAAGTTAGTGAGCCAAATGGAGTTGTTCTCCCACAAGAACTACTCGGCTGATCCTTCTTCAATATGCCCTTCACCAACATGCAGTGTTTCCTTGATTGAATTAGCTCTCACACCAATATTTGCGTCTAGAGCCTTTGCATTGAGGGCTATCTGAAAACGGCTGTGGCGCTGAAGTTGCCTGTGAATGTGGAGTTGGTGGCATGTGAAACCCGCATGTGGAGCATTCGTTTGTGTGGGATGTTGACCAAGCTTCATTTCAGTCCTAAGCACACATAGAGCACTAAGCATAGAGTGTGAAACCTGAGTTTCCTTGAGAGCTGCTTGGAAGCCTGATGGTGTGTGAAGTTAGGGAGCCAAATGGAGTTGTTCTCCCACAAGAACCACTCGGCTGATCCTTCTTCAATATGCCCTTCACCAACATGCAGTGTTTCCTTGATTGAATTAGCTCTCACACCAATATTTGCGTCTAGAGCCTTTGCATTGAGGGCTATCTGAAAAACGGCTGTGGCGCTGAAGTTGCCTGTGAATGTGGAGTTGGTGGCATGTGAAACCCGCATGTGGAGCATTCGTTTGTGTGGGATGCTCTACCAGGTTCATTCCTAGATAATGCACTCAAAGGGCACTAAACATAGAGTGTGAAAACTGAGTTTCCTTGAGAGCTGCTTGGAAGCCTGATGGTGTGTGAAGTTAGTGAGCCAAATGGAGTTGTTCTCCCACAAGAACCACTCGGCTGATCCTTCTTCAATATGCCCTTCACCAACATGCAGTGTTTCCTTGATTGAAATAGCTCTCACACCAATATTTGCGTCTAGAGCCTTTGCATTGAGGGCTATCTGAAAACGGCTGTGGCGCTGAAGTTGCCTGTGAATGTGGAGTTGGTGGCATGTGAAACCCGCATGTGGAGCATTCGTTTGTGTGGGATGCTCTACCAGGTTCATTCCTAGATAATGCACTCAAAGGGCACTAAGCATAGAGTGTGAAAACTGAGTTTCCTTGAGAGCTGCTTGGAAGCCTGATGGTGTGTGAAGTTAGTGAGCCAAATGGAGTTGTTCTCCACAAGAACCACTCGGCTGATCCTTCTTCAAT
>NW_026696605.1:0-32913 GCF_030435755.1 Ochotona princeps | reverse complement strand
AAGCTGAAAGGGGCGCTTCAATCTCAGGAGAATGGAAATGAGCAGTTCTTAACATCTGCCAACACAACCGATAGGCCTTTTGCAGCTGGGATTAAGACGGCATATTGCCGTTGACGCTGATGAGTAGGCCCGGCACAGGCTCGTATGCACGCCGGCGAGAACTGGTTGACCGTATGCACAGCGAAGCTCCGCTTCTACAGCAGTAGAAGATCACGCGCAGCAGAGCCGTCTAAGGCATCAGATGCGCCGAGAGTGAGCGTTCTGATGAGAACACTGAGGTACGCCAGCAGCTGCGCAACGGGTCTGCCAGAGCATCTTTGGTCGGCAGGTGCATATAAGAAATGTCCTGTGGAGGACGAGTTATTAGACAGCGAATGCCCAATTCCCAGTCTGCAACGTTTTCTACTAGGACTGCTGCGATAGCTGACTCGACCCTCCTTAGTAAGTGAATAATGGACTCGAGGGCAGTTTTTCCTGCATAGGCGCTCACTGGTGTCTCCGCTGCGGTGGCCGCAGTGACAGAAGTTCTAGTGACTGCGTCGTCTTCTCCCAGCATTCGGCGCGGAATGGACATTTGGCTCAGTGTTTGAATTGTATCGGAAAGCACGGCTAAATGCTCAATACGAACGTGCAGCTTGCACCGATAGAGACGAGCAAAAACGAGTGCCTACTTTTGGCAAACCTGCTCAATAAGTTGTCGAATCATCCATGACGTGCTTTTTGAGACGCGGATGTGCTTCATCACCTCACATTTGCGAATTGAGTCGAGTTGCCCTTCCATTGTCCCGTTGAGAAGAGTTTGTCTGAAGCGCTAGCGAGAATCTCCCTGGTTCTGGGATCGTGTAATCGCCTACGCCCAAAACTGGGGCGCCATGCACTTGTTTTTTAAGACTTCGGTTGCAACATGTGTCAAAAAGCTGGGCTAATTGTCTTTACCTAGTTTTTTACTATGCTCCACCAGGACATATGCATTAGCCTCTGGCCTAAATCAGGGGTCGCAAGCGATCCTAGGCCCACACAACCTCAGAGACTAGTGCATCCTAAGCATGTATCCGAATTTTCAGTGCCGAACTCGTGATCCCGTGTTTTGTCCGGATACGGCTACCTGCGCTTCTTTTCATGCTAATCATGGGCAAGCATGCGGAGGACAACCAGACACGTCGGACGTCTGAGAATGCAAACACGAGACGCACAATCGTACCAGCACGTGTAACGAGTGACATGCCTCACAATTTTATCAAGCAGATGTTCAAGTGCCTGCTTCTGTAGTGTGATTGTGCCGTATAAGGTTGACCGTGAGCGGGGGGAGACAGAGCCCCTGAAGGCCTTTGACTGAGTTTTATTTTCGCCCCCCCCCGAAAAGGTACGAGCAGCAGGCTACTATTGTGAAGCATGGGTAAACAAGACAAATCACACGTTCTAGAAAAACGGGGCAAAAACTACGCTCGAGTGCACCAGCGTGCCCAAAAACAATGCTGCCGCTGTTTCGCTAAAGAACACAACCTACGCATGCAAAGTCAGTCTGGAATCGCGGAGGTTTATGAATCGTCGAATGCGCTCTCCTCCCGCCCTTATGTCACATGCCTTCGCCCGTGGAGCGTTAACGACGTAGCGTGTCGCTGATACGTCGGCTGTTGGAAAGGCATTTATCACTGACCTCTCTACCACAGCTTGCCGATCAGTACGGACAGGCGTGCTGGACATCGAAGCATGATTGTTTGAGGCATTGCATCATTGGAGAACCCTGGCCTGAGGCAGCAGCCATTTAGGTAGTGACTGCGATGCAATCTTTTGCAGTAACGAAACGTGCTGTAACGCTTCTCTGACTCTTAGGTGCCTTTGATCGAACAGTATGTAATTGTGGAGTCTGATTTACCGCGCACTTGGCAGCATTTGAAAGTGCGTGTCGGTTCGTTCTTGGAGACCTAAGGATAAGTGATCAAAGCCTCTTGCCTGATTCACGGAGAACAGTGCCTGCTGGCAACAAAAACATGTCATTCGTGTAAGTACACGTAGGCTACAGTAGCCATATCAATTACAGTGCTACGGTTTTGCATGACCTGGGACCCAAGCTGAGATATTATTACTTTAGACAGGAAACTCGCCCTCGTCATTGAGATGTCTGTTTAAACCCGATTCTTTCAGTGTCTCATCTGCTCAACACCATCAATTGAAAAAGACTGGGGAAAATCTTAAGACTAACATGTAGATGTACACACAAATCCATGAGGGGATACCGTAGATAAGCTCTTCAATAGTGTACCGTCGCCTCGGCAATCCATCTGAAGGTATTATTGGCACAAGCTTCGACCCGCGCAAAAGATCCGTGTTGCACGCGCCTCACCCCGAACTCAACCGGAGTTGCAGGCGGTGAAGCTGCCTGTGGCGGTAGTCTCCCAAATGCGTCATGTGCAGTGACGACGAACTTCGCTATGCTGGAGAAATCCGCTGAAAAATCCTCGAAATGAGCAGTCCGTCCTCCAAACTAAGCGGTCGCTCGAAATACCAGGATGCGAGAACCGCGGCAGATCATATGAGTATCTCACATTCAGTTCACATAGAGTAGGCTGCAGCTGTACGCAACAGGAAGGCAACCAATGAACTTGAAACACGCCATCACGTTCGAAATTTCTACTCGAGAGACGGTGATCCTATGCGGTCCGTGGAAAGTGCCCTCTGAACAGGGCTAGCACGTCAAGATATCCCTGCGAACAGCACCGGAGGCATCCAATTCTTGCCGGCGAGACGGAATTGCTGCTTCCATGAACATTCTTAAGGAGGGCCACATGTATATGTGTCGGCGCTGCTGTCATCTGCAAGAATTCTCTGCATCAAGCAAAGGTCGATGGCTGGCGGCGGCAACATGACAGCATACGTGTCAGGCAGTTTGGTAGGACGGACAAACAACCCAGAGAATAATAGCCATGGGAACACTAGTTGAGGTGGCTGTGAGCGAGGTGACACAATGTCACGGCGGCGTGCCTGCACTTTCCAGGAACAGAGTGCTCGTCTGTGTGCATCTCTAGAACTTGTTGGTCTCAGCGGCTGTGACGTAATGCAGTAAACACAGCATTTCCCACTGCGGATAGCAATCGTTTGTCTGGCTCAAACTTCAGTTGGAGTTGAAAATCAGGATTGAGAACGTAATAATATAGTGACAGCCCAAACCTGTTTTTGCTTCGTGTCGCTGTCCTCGTTGAACTTCGAAAGCATCATCAGTCTGTCAAATAAAGCACATTATCGGCCGAACGGTGTAGTAGCGCTGCAAGAAGTCCAGACTGAAGGATGAAAAGTGTCACTCAGCGACGGGATGCGACTCTTTGTCCGGCTCCCCTTTGCCAGCAGGTAGATCTCGATAGAGTTTAGCCCGACAGAACACGTCGCCTGTAGAGTCTTTGTCACATCTTTTCCCCTCAGTTCACATATTCAGTGCAATAAGTAGTTTTATGTTTCAGTCGTACGGAGGACAGCAGGCCGTAGACTCCTACGTGACTAGCGAACCTCACGCCCGAATTCAGTAGCGGACTGGAATGAAGGAGCACTGTGGACGAGACGGCACCCCTTTTAGTCTGGAGAACCATTCAAGAAGGTGCGAGGAGAATGCCCGTCGAGGCGGTCAGATGCAGAGCGGACCTCGAAGGTGCAACCATGTGGGCAATTGCACTCTGCAAAGCTGGAATCAGGACCACGTCTAGCAAGCATGAATACCTTACTGGAAGGAAGTTGTTAGCGCACGTGCTTAGACCTAAATCAGTAGGGTACGACGGGCCGTGCGCGCCTTTGCTTACGAGCGACTTCTTTAGAAACCCTCACGTAGACTCCTAGGGAGTTTTCTTCTACCTTACATTGAAGCACCGCCGCCTGCAAAAATCTGATGAAGGAAAGGATGACGATGTGACAGCGCCACCGTGCAATACTTATGTACAGGCTCGAGAGATTGCGTAGGCGTGTGTAGCGCACGTTGAGGTGCACAAAGGCGTGCAACAGAGAGAAGCTTTATCTCTAGAGATTGCAACGGGAGGAATGGCGTCCTGCCGCTGTGCAGTCAAAGGAGATGCAGGTCGTGACTACAGCTGGTGAAGGGCCGGGTGGATTCTGAAGGCCGCCAAACGCGAGTGCTACTGTTTTGCAGTTGCAGGAGGCAGCGCGAAGCTGTTATCAGATAGGCCGTTGATAAACCGTTTTCCTCTTGCTGTTGCCTATCACCTGACTCGAGTACTGTGCTCTGCAGAGGGGCAACTGACGTGGAAATCAGGTCGAGCCCACGCCCGTATCTACAGCGGCTCCTCACACGTTGCACATCTCGTATGCATACTTTAGAGACAGCAGTTTACTTTCATAGTTGCATCGCCTGTCTCAGCGTGCGTGTCGGCTGTTACGAAGATGACGTGGTGAGCGCAAACGCGGAAAAGTGACTTTTTGTGCACAACCTGGGGGCTCGCCACGTTTCTGCGATCATCGTTTGCGCTTCAAGCTCCGCTGTTCGTCGTCCGTCATCTCTACCTGCAGGCTCGCGCTGGTGCAAGCCATTACGGGTGAGCAACTTTACGGGACGCACAGAAACATACAGCTGTTACCAAATGCATCCCCGACTCACGCTGGTTGTATAATACCCCCCTGCCCAACACGCTCGTTGCTCGGTAATATCAGAGACGCAGGACGTTGCTCCACAACGGGCGTAACCTGGACGATCTCAAGGTTTTTCAAGACAATCCCCTGCGTTTTTGGTGACTTCTGCATACCTTTTCCGCACATCTCATATTTGACGTGAAAGAAAGGGGTCGTGTAAGGGTACATTGAGGGGAGACTGACGATGATGGATGTGAATCGCCGTACTGTCCATATATGGTCGTTTTGCTCTGGTAGCTAATAACCTCAGAGCCTTGGACTACAAGATTCAAATAAATGTCAGCCGTGTCCCAGCATTGTTATCAAGCGTGCCTATGTTCTGCAAAATGTGATGGATAAATTGTAGCCAATTGTCCTCATGTTGCCTCTGCACTGCTTTATTTACAATGCTGACTTCAGTGAAAATACAGGCGTACCCAGCAATGCGGAGAGGCTTTGTTGCGTGCAACCAAAGCAGCACATACATAATCAAGGCACGCAGAGCGCAAAGCCGGAAGATGAGAGCTATGACCAACTCGAGGGCAATGCCAACACTTATTGTTTGGAAACACCAGGGAGGCTTACAGCAGTCCACGACCCCATGGAGTCTTGTACAGCAGTACGATGCTAGTCTAAATTCTACCAGTTCGGGACTCGACAATGTGCACTTGATTTCCTGAGACGTCCAAACTTCTACCGGCTTCAGTCGCAAGTATGGTGCAACGCGGCTGGAAGAAACATGACGTCTGAATCAAGCGGCGTTACTGTCATCATCCCCTCGGAAAACGTGATGCCGTCATTTTCAGCGTCGCATCCAAGGCACTACCCTTGCCGAGGGGATCTGCCGGAGATACGAGGAGTCAATATGGTCCCGTCAGCGTCACCCGATTAAGCATGTGCTCTTGATGTCAAACGGGAAGGGCCGCGCTCTCGAAGGGACTGACCTCTGATCACTGACTAACTGCGTCTATGCCGGTCTCGGTCTCCCACAGAGCACGAGCGCTTCCTAGCGGGCAACAAACCCCTGGTTGATGCTGCTTCCCGCCCCTCACAGGAGCTCCAGTCGAGAGAGAGTCCTAAAATATAGATGCTGTTCTCTGTTTGGTGGTGAGATCACGCTTGGTCGAGAAACGCAGGACGTACTGGCGATTGATGCATGCACGAATGGCCGGCAATGGTTGACAGTTAACTGGCAAGACAACGGAGGTACATTGAAGGAGAAGTTCACGTTGCACGTTGTCCAGTTTTCTGGAAGTCTAGTGCTGTTGTATATTTCTTTCGTATATGAACGTGCACATTATACGCGGGGAACTACTCGACTCCACCACAGCTTTACGGCATCTCAATGCAGCGTAAGCGCTAGGGCTTCACGCCCAGAAAATGATGGCCTACGCGCCATACGGAGCTTTGCGAAAGAAATTTCTCAGGCTTACTTGCAACCAAATACCTTATTGACCGGAGCACAAAGTTTATTCAAGGCGACAGTGCTATCATCGAGTCTTGATTCCCAACGACCGTTGTAAGGGCTTTTTTTCACTAGCTTTGGCTGAGCTTGAGCAAAACTCTGAGACTACTTACGCGCTCCAGGACAACTGCTTCAGCTCCTGCCTGAAACATATGAGTGCTGGCGTCTCAGTGTCCACAAATGCAGCCAAGGATAGTGCGCAGTGGAAGACAAACCTGTGTTCTGGCGCAGTGACGCTGCCAGGGGAAGGCGAGATACGCGTTCGTTAGGAGCCACCTTCCCAAGGTAGTTGCCTCGCGGAATTTGCTGAGGAGATCTGCCAGTGAAGCTGACCTGGTCCTGGGCGTACGCCGGCGGAACACCACGTCTTTGTGTCTGGTTGGAACCGCAGCGGTGTATCACAGTGCGTGAACAAGGAACTCAGGGAGGTGACATATACTTTTGTAGTTTCGTGTGTAAAGCATCAAGTCTATATTCCAATTTGTACGGTGCGGAGAGATGCAGAGACTTTGTTTTAGCTGTGCCCCTTGAACCACCACATGTAGTGATGGGAAAATGCTTCAGACGTGAGCAGCGTGTGAGAAAAGGAGAAAGCGCTGAAGCATCAACATCTACACAGCTTCAGGTACGTCGCAGGACCCGAATAGGCGTTGATTGCTGCAGTATTGAGGACTGCTGGACGCGAACAATACGAGTGTCCATCCAAACGAATGCCGTAATGAGCTAGGACCTGGCTTCAAACTGCAGGAACTCGGTGTGCAGTGAGCTTCAATTCGCCGAGCAGCGCAGAGGGATAGAAATAAGGGTTAGGATTGTCGATACTTGTTTACACATAGAAACCCTTCTGACAGCGCATAGTTTTGCATGGTAGCGCTGGCGGTAGTCTGACTACACTCGTTTGCAAGGAGTTGTATACCCACAGTAGAAGGGGTCAAACACAGCACAGCGATTTGCTGTGTCGCGGAAGACAGTATATCCCGAGTAATATATCGGAAGTAACCGGTCGATAAGCACGAGGCTGATCGTGGAGAAGTCGCTTCCAGGGTGGATCACTATTTTCCTGCTTGTCGGCAGGAATAAGTTCGTCTTCTGAATCGTCCTGGATAACACAGGAATGGGTGAGCAAACACCGAAGTTCATACTCGCTCCACACCGAGGTTCGTGAACGGTTATCGGCCATTCCATGCTGCTTTTGCGTGCGGATTTGTTCTCAACAGGTAGAGATATTATCGCGCTCTGATCATGAAAGGAGGCTTCTCGTCGTCGTTCGCGAATAAGGGTGTCGAGTTCAGATAACTATGCTTCTTGAGGAGAAGTGTACTGAGCCGCGAGGGAAATGGCCATTCTTCTGCCGGCCTACCGATTTGGCTTAGAGAAACAGCGCTTTAGGGCCGACGCAGAAACCTTTTGGAGCGAGAGTGGTTGCTTGTGCACTGCGCGTCACTCGATAAGTTAATGCAGACGGACCTTGCGTCACTCGATGCCTTCAAAGCCAGCACGTCAACCAAGCCTATCTCCAGACGTCAGTACGAGCTCTGGACCTAAGCTCTCTGTTTTGCGGGAAAAGGAAATGATGGTTTGAAACAAAGGGCTCAATTCATCTGGCCGTCCCTCTTGATTTTTTACTGTCGGTAAACTATATTCAAGTACTTGTGCATATACATGTATATGTAAATATATGTAGGAGCTCGCCAACGACACTGGCGGGTCAGTGGAGCGTTGCAAGTTGCGTGGCATCTGGGCAGGCAGACTACTGATAGAGGTAGTGCTGCATTTTCTGCAGTCGACAGGTACTTTACAAAGGACCAGTGCGAAGAAGAGCACGCTCACGTTCTGTCACCCGTTATCCCATCAGAACGTACGAAAATCTTGCTGACTTTCCGACAGGGGATTAGTCATCGACCACCGAAGTTTGTCCAACTGATTGAGAGAAGTGGGAGCTGTCCTCCCCTTCGTTGAGCATCCCCGCTGAAACGGCCAGCTCGAAAGCTGCGAAAATGACTGCCTTCCTCGAGCAATCGAACAGCAAGTAGCGTTTAACCAGTCTTATAGAGGATGTGCGGCCTCCGTGCGCGCTTCAAGATGAAAGTCTTTTCTGTGTGACTAGCGGTGGCACCACAAACAATCTACTGCAGCCGCTGCAGCTCTTCATCTAGCACGAGTTCATATATAGAGCAACTCTTTCTACTAGCAAGACGGCAGAGCCGCTATCGCTGTGTATGCTCTTCCTCTTCCAGAGTCCGGTGAGCTTGAACTCTCTTGGTACTAAAGAGGGTCTGGAAATTATGGTATTTAGAGGGTCCCGTTGCAGCGACGCCTCTACGTCACGTGCTTTTCCAAGTAGTGACGGACCGGGAATGCATCACGTCAATGAGCGCTCGTGCATGTTCCGTGCTGTTGTGTGCTTTAGGTATAACCGTATTGGAGATTCCTGCACACGCAGCACTCTGCCCCACCTGCTACATGAGCATTCAACACAATGTAGAGGATCACGGTGTATTTGTGTTTCTCATCAGCGGTCATACGTTGTGCAAGACGAGTCGATAAAAGCGTAATTTCCGATGGTCAGTCGGAGGCTCCTGATATTTCACCGAATGGTGTTGAACAATCAAGCATATGCGACAGCGGCAGGAAATCTATTCATCAACAAAATGCTGTGAGCTGCTGATTGGCGGGTCACTGCTTTTTTCCCCCCTGTATCCTTCGTCGAGCGTCTTTCGGAAATGATTGCATCAATGCTCTGTGGCTGAAGAGGAGTTGGGACGCCTGCGGGCCCCGCTGGTCCAAAGCAGCAGCATACGACGTCGTCCAAGGCAGCCTTGCTGGAGCTAGAGCGCATGTAAGCATCCCTTGAGCGCCGGACACTGCCGAAAGCACAACTCCGCCGTAGAAGCCTAGAAGAAAAGCTTTCTGTTGCGGATGCTCTGTTGCAACAGCCTTTTTACCAAAATCGCGGCAGGCATTCCGGATGCCCGCCGATTCTTATTGTTTCACGTCGCTGCAATTCTGCAATGATGGGTCACAGACTGACATCTCTGAAAGTGTGAGTAGAATATAAGACCCAGCCGATGCCTCTCACGCATTCAAGGGCCTCGCGGAGCACAGCCGTTTTCTCTCTTCTGCCTGAACATTCAAAGAGGAAAGCATAGCGTACACTGAAATCTTGAGTCTGGATGTCTCAGCAGAAAAAGCCCCAGGGTGGTCGATGCTCCAATCCTGAGTCAGGATGAACAGAGGGAAGCCTGGAACTGATAGTACTTGGTGTGCTTTGAAGACACATAAGAGGTTGTCGCTTCAACGAGCTTGGAGCCTGGAAATGGTAGTGCATGATGAGGTTTGAAGGCACACAAGAGGTTGTCGTATCTACGAGCTTGGATCGTCAACCTGCAGTGGGCCGCCCTGCACAACGCAGTGCCTGATAGAGTTAGAATTCTCTGATGCATTCTACCCTCTCTATTTAACAGACCCCAACTCAACACGAGCGTGTTTGCATTCTGAAGCGGACATGTAGAGACGAAATCCCCTCGCCTCCAGCCGAGGGACCCGGAAAGAGGTCACACGCAAGCTAAACAAGTCTGCTCCTCACATGCGCAGATATACAACAAAGATTCGTCAGAAGGCTGAGTCATCGCTATCATATGCACGCAACTGCAGTAGGCCGCAAAGGTCACTGTGAATACATCTCATTGAACATGCCGTCGCACGCTAAACTCTAAGGCGACAATCGTACTATGTAGAGTCCATCCAGGTATCACCATTTTGGTGAGCCATCGTCTGCAGGCAGATGCTGTGCCTTCCCAGACTTCCAGATGAGCGTCAAGTGTAGCTTTCAGAGTATTGAGAATAAAAGCCTCTCATAGCTGTACAATAGGCGATCGAAACACTTTTTCCAGGATAGTGGCTGCAGTTCGCTTGCAGACCATCGCTTCGAAGAATTTCCAAGGGTGAACGTCAATGCTGGCGAAGTGAGATGACGAGCACATTGGGACCTTCTGCGTCCTTCTAGAATTCAGATCTTAGCAGCAGAACGAGGAATGCTCTGCATTGATTAATTGGAAAGATCGTGAGACAGGCGGTCACAGTCTACCTTGATGAGCTGAAATGACGCTGTCTCTTCAATATCACGCTCTGCGGTCTGCTCTGTACGGCTAGGCGTATGAGAATGCCGGCAGAAACATTCCTGCCACTTCACTGGTCGTGCGGGTGCTACGAGGCCGTCATGGCCCTCACCCGTACAGGCGAGAGGTGCTCCAGCCTCATGACTTTGCTCCTCGTCTTCTTCTTCCACTCAGCAGTATAGAGCTGAGGCCTCGTGATTGACAACACATTGTGCACTACGGTGCTCACCAAAACTATCGTGGCGAAATGCAGAGAAACTCACTGGGCAAGAGTTTGAAGCTGCCGGAAGACAAAGCTGAACGGGAGTTTACCTGCAAGCGGAGGACATCGTCGCTCTAAATAATCCCTCAGATTCCAAGCACAACTCCTACGGCCTGCCCTAGGCATTATTCGTCTGCGTCTGAAGATGAGGCGTGTCAGCTGCTTCGAAGGTTTCGATCAAGGTAGACCGCTATTTCGGACAGTATGTACAGATCCAACGAGATGATAAATGCGCTCCCGTCCTTCAAAATGTCTTGAAGCTCTGTTGCACGGTCGGTGTGACGAGACTGTTTATACAGGTTTAAGCTGTTATCGTGTTGTACCGGCATCTGGTACTTAAACAATGAAATTATGCTTGCAATCGTTCCCGCTACTAGTTTCGTTCCCCTTGGACAGTGCTACATAGCTTTGTTTGACAATCACACGAGTGACAAAGCTCATGTCTCAGAATGAAGCTTTGTTCTCTATGGCTACCCACAGCTGCACCCCACAGCAATTGATCCCTTGGGGTCGCATCGAGAATCCCGCAACAAGAAGTCTACATTGCCGCAACTTTCAGGATTTCAGAGCCGATGCAAGTAGAGCTATATGGATGAACCACAGTGGAGTCCTGGTCTGTGAGTGGTCGACTTGTCTTCATAAGGTTCTTTCCGGGATGAGCATCAGCGGAATACTTGCGCCCGAGAGTGATGGAAGCTCTTAGGGTGCTATGCAGTACAGTGACTGTGATCAGTTACAATATGCACAACACACGCGACCTTCGCTGACGTCAAGGTTCCACCAGAGGCTTTCTATGGGGGCTGGCCGCATCTGGCATAACAATGCGCAGCACCGTTGGAGGGCACTGCGTTGTCATTGGCCTGTGTCTCTTAATGGCGACATCTGGAGGGAACAAGAGAGTTCAAGTATATCAAACGCTCCGCTTGAATGAATAGAAGGAGCCACTGGACCGTCTCCAGGCTTCACGTTTGCTGCGCATCATGGTTTCAGTTGATCCACAAAGCGGTGAATAACATCAAAGAAAAATCAGTAGCCCCACCAGATTGCGCCGTCGTCTCGGCTCCAGTTTCTTGGGATGCATAGGCGCTAGCGTGCGCGCTCCTCAGTCCAGCAGGCCATACTGGAAGAAGCGGCTTCAGATGAATCACGATCGTGTGCAATTCTCCATGCAACTCCGGACATGGAATATCATAAATGCGTCTTAAGACAGTGTTTTTGCAGCGCGGTGTATCTGATGGGATAGACTCAGATTCGTCACAGAATTCAGACATCCTATTCGATGCCTTGGGTGTTTCTTAAGCGCTTTTGTGCTGTTACCACTCCATAAAGGGCGTCAGGTCTCACTGATGTTTGAAGGTTGTTTTGAGAGAGCGGCCCACCCGCAGCTGGGGATTGTGACGAACACTCCTCAGGATCATAGAGCATAATGTCCCGAGAAACCGGGCAGAGTATTCTGCGCTCAGGCGGAACTTGACTGCAGGAGAAAATTTCTCTCTAACCGGAGCTTCAGCTGTACAACGGCGGGAAGGGTGGAAGTACTGGTGTGCTGCCTTTATTTTAGCGAACAAATATTAGACCCGCTTTGAATGAAACTGCCAAAAAACCGAGAAGCAGCATCGCTCTGATTAAAGCTGCGTCGCGATTGCAGGCGTCCACGCGCCTCTACCAAGAGAATGCGATGTAGGCGACAGTTTATGAGTCTGGAGGAAAGTGAGACTGGCATTTGTCGTCACAGGCCAGGCAAGAGCAGAGGGTCACTTTGGATTCCGTGTGGCGCATCGGTGAGAAAGGTGCAGAGGTTCTCGAATACGTTCAATTGCCTTTCGCCCGTGATCTCCCTTGCGCGCGGCCGTTCAGCTTTCGGTAGGGGCTGACAAGACCGCGTAATCTTTAGCCAACCACGACCGCCCTGTGGCAGCGAGAGGTCAGTAAAACAGCGCCATCGGGTGTGTCTTCGGACCGAGAGAGTTCGCATTGCCTGCAAATCACACTGAAGCAGGTCCCACCAGCGTCATTTCAAAAAGCGCTAGATGACCGTAGTGTAACCTTGCTGCTAACCTTCCGTTTAGCATGCTACCCAGTCTTCGAGGCGGGACGCAGCTGCAAGGGGGTGCCATCAACGAAAGGCAGCAGAGCGAGCTCCATTATATGAGACAGATTCGTTTGACCTGCAGGACGTCTCCGGTTTAACTGGAGAAGGAACGACAAAAGGTCACGATAAACGGGCTAGCATGAACACCGCGAAAAGGAAATGAGGGCAAGAGTCTCATTCAGAGTGAATCCCTAGGCTTTCAATGCTAGCAGGGAGGTCCTGATGTTGTCCAAAGTATGAACGTCCGAGCGAGGCCTACCAGCTGGAGATTATGGATGCCCGGACGGCAAGCAGCCTTCGTGTCGCCTCAGTCTGGGTCAGTCCATGAAGTCTCCCTGGCAGCGCTCTGAAAAATACAAACCCGTTTCGAGCTGTTTTCTACGAGACCTTCCACAATCACACAGGGAAGCGCCAGACTTCCCTAGGCGCAGCTGCTCAGGCAAAGCTGACCTGATATTATCCGTATGCTTAGCAATGTGGACTGTGCAGGAGAAGGCACGTCGCTACACCCCTCAGATGCTTTTTCTCAGAGGATCTTGTCTGATTAGCACATCCTTCAAATCCAAACAAGCTGATCAAAGTGCGGCATACGACCGGGTGGCTTCCTTTTACGTAGGTCAGCCTTTGCCTTACCGCTCAGAAACATAGCAATATTAAGAAGACCTACTGGCAGCTCTCAGGATGTGCCCCTCAGCTTCGTAAAAATAGTGCAAGATGATCAATCTAGTATAGAAAAACCACGCTGCAACAGCTGCATGACAAGGACCGCAGTAGGACGGCAATTCGAATCCTTTGCAGATACGAAGCAGAGTCGCAGCGACTCACGCGCCACGACAGCCCCATTCAAATCCTGCGAGCTTTCTATCCTCGAAGCCCTAACCACTTTCTGTTCTGCTTCGCAGCGTTCCTCCTTCTCGCTCAGACCATACATCATGCTTGAGCATTACCCTTATACCTGACAAATGATAGCGCTGCTAATGTGCGACGATGTGCTCAGTCGTCTCATTTGGTGTGTGAGTGCTTGCTCCCCAGCATAGCTATGAAGGGGTTCAGTTTCCCGACAGTCCAGACCGGTATGGCACGACAAGGCCTGTCATAATTGTGGCACAACGTAGGTTCACAAAACAAAAAGAACACGCCTTGAGATTCATTTGTGAGGTTTTCTATATACACGTTCACCAAGACCACCGTTCGACGGGTGGATTACATGGGTTTCCATGCTCGATCCGGCGCATTTCAGTCAAGAATCTGCTCTCCTGCTGACGCGGCTGCAGCTGTAGGGAGCCATCCGTTGGTTTGAAGATGGAAATGAAGAGAATTACTATGACCCAACGGAGAGATGAGAGCAGATTTCTGTCCCAAGGGAGTGGAAAACCTTTACCAACGCAAAATTCGGTACAGACGACATGCATCGTGCTTCAAATGGCACAGCGGGCTAGAGGACCTTGTGGAGGATAGCGCTGCGTACAAAACCTACCGCTAGCTTGATTCGGGAGCATCTGGAAACGGGTAACTCGCAAGAGCTGCGCACATCCGCATATCTTCTGCGAGAGGTCAGAAATCGTGTTCTCTCGAAGGAGGAGGAGGAGGTGAGATACCTTAAGAAGAATCCCAAAAAAATGATGCGGCGCCCGCCCGGTCACATTGCTTCCCTTGCACCGTGAGAGAATCGGGTGCATGCAAATCCACGCTCGAGGACGAGGCACGGCGAAGGCTCTAGAGAGGCGGTGACGCACACCGTCGCAGTCGTTCAGCTCATCTCAAAGATGATAGTGAGATTTACATTCTGCAGATGCGGCAGTCCGATGGAAGAAGAAAGAAAAAGGGATGCGCGAGCCGCTGGCGTGCGGATTTGTCCAACTGCCTGAAATTCCATATGATTGAGAGGAACTAGACCGAGCAAGATGCTTGGAGGTAACATTTTTCCACGCATGCTGTTATCCATTCAGTAGCTGGTGTACGGTAGTTCGGCGTTCGAATGAACGCGGGATCTCGCTTTTCATCGAGAGATCCGGGAAAGCAAAGCGTCACCACTTCGACGCAGAAGGCTTGCACTGCTGCGGGCGGTATTCACCAGAGACCCGTTGACAAAATGGTGTATTACAGCTGCACGATTGAATTCTTCTTGCGTCTCACCGGTGGCCGTGGTCTCACCCGAAACACCGTCGGATGCGGAGCGGAAACCCGGTCAACGCAGACGTGGATCTGACCTTTTCTTGAGGGGCGTCAGATTTGGAAACGTCAACGACGACTCCGTCTGAAAGCCGAAAAACTGAAGGTACGCTGTACGTATATGAGGCCAAAAATTGGTCTGCTTCCCCTTATTCCAGGTTAATCCATGCCTTATTATTATCGCGGCACTAGGAATATATATGTGGACACATGATGACGTGGTCCTCGCGTATTTATGGCGGGCGCGACCGCGCTTTACAACGTGACGCTGAATGGAGCTCATAATTTAACGTTCTGGGGGAGGTACAACTACCCGAAGGCGGCCAGGCAGCCCCGAGAAAGATTTTTACAGAGGCAGATGAAGGCATGTAATGTCGCTCTGCGTAGCGCTGATTTCAGTGTAAATCTGTGAGGATTTCTCAGGGCTCTTGCTGGGCCAAAGGTGCATAAATACCTGCGGCAGTGTCAGCCCCTCTGTGCACGTGTGTCACTTTGCGGAATTTCATATAATTTTTCTATGCGGCAGTAACACCCGGAGGCGGCTACAGAACCAGAGATTTTCTGGTGGTACTGTCGGAATATTAAATTTCTTGGAGGGCCGCTACAGGGATACAACAAAACTGCGGCCGGTGACGGTGGTAGACGGAGCTCAAGAAGGCGTCTTAGGTAGTTCAAAAATGCAGTAAGCTTTATTTTGTTGAGGCACGTATCTCAGTGTAGCCACACCACGAGCACAGATGTACTCTGAAAGGCGGGCCTATGCACTTCCATGGCCACAGAGTGACCTCAGCCCATACACGTTTCTAGAAGCTGAAAGGGGCGCTTCAATCTCAGGAGAATGGAAATGAGCAGTTCTTAACATCTGACAATACAACCGATAGGCCTTTTGCAGCTGGGATTAAGACGGCATATTGCCGTTGACGCTGATGAGTAGGCCCGGCACAGGCTCGTATGCATGCAGGCGAGAACTGGTTGATCGTATGCACAGCGAAGCTTCGTTTCTACAGCAGTAGAAGATCACGCGCAGCATAGCCGTCTAAGGCATCAGATGCGCCGAGAGTGAGCGTTCTGATGAGAACACTGAGGTACGCCAGCAGCTGCGCAAACGGGTCTGCCAGAGCATCTTTGGTCGGCAGGTGCATACAAGAAATGTCCTGTGGAGGACGAGTTATTAGACAGCGAATGCCCAATTCCCAGTCTGCAACGTTTTCTACTAGGACTGCTGCGATAGCTGACTCGACCCTCCTTAGTAAGTGAATAAAGGACTCGAGGGCAGTTTTTTCTGCATAGGCGCTCACTGGTGTCTCCGCTGCGGTGGCCGCAGTGACAGAAGTTCTAGTGACTGCGTCGTCTTCTTCCAGCATTCTGCGCGGAATGGACATTTGGCTCAGTGTTTGAATTGTATCGGAAAGCACGGCTAAATGCTCAATACGAACATGCAGCATGCACCGATAGAGACGAGCAAAACGAGTGCCTACTTTTGGCAAACCTGCTCAATAAGTTGTCGAATCATCCATGACGTGCTTTTTGCGACGCGGATGTGCTTCATCACCTCACATTTGCGAATTGAGTCGAGTTGCCCTTCCATTGTCCCGTTGAGAAGAGTTTGTCTGAAGCGCCAGCGAGAATCTCCCTGATTCTGGGATCGTGTAATCGCCTACGCCCAAAACTGGGGTGCCATGCACTTGTTTTCTAAGACTTCGGTTGTAACATGTGTCAAAAAGCTGGGCTAATTGTCTTTACCTAGTTTTTTACTATGCTCCACCAGGACATATGCATTAGCCTCTGGCCTAAATCAGGGGTCGCAAGCGATCCTAGGCACACACAACCTCAGAGACTAGTGCATCCTAAGCATGTATCCGAGTTTTCAGTGCCGAATTCGTGATCCCGTGTTTTGTCCGGATACGGCTACCTGCGCTTCTTTTCAAGCTAATCATGGGCAAGCATGCGGAGGACAACCAGACACGTCGGACGTCTGAGAATGCAAACACGAGACTCACAATCCTACCAGCACGTGTAACGAGTGACATGTCTCACAATTTTATCAAGCAGATGTTCAAGTGCCTGCTGCTGTAGTGTGATTGTGCCGTATAAGGTTGACCGTGAGCGGGGGGAGACAGAGCCCCTGAAGGCCTTTGACTGAGTTTTATTTTCCCCCGAAAAGGTACGAGCAGCAGGCTACTATTGTGAAGTATGGGTAAACAAGACAAATCACACGTTCTAGAAAAAGGGGGCAAAGATTACGCTCGAGTGCTCCAGCGTGCCCAAAAACAATGCCGGCGCTGTTTCTCTAAAGAACACAACCTACGCATGCAAAGTCAGTCTGGAATCGCGGAGGTTTATGAATCGTCGAATGCGCCCTCCTCCCGCCCTTATGTCACACGCCTTCGTCCGTGGCTCGAGAGATTGCGTAGGCGTGTGGATCGCACGTTGAGCTGCACAAAGGCGTGCAACAGAGAGAAGATTTATCTCTAGAGGTTGCAACGGGAGGAATGGCGTCCTGCCGCTATGCAGTCAAAGGAAATGCAGGTCGTGACTACAGCTGGTGAAGGGCCGGGTGGATTCTGAAGGCCGCCAAACGCGAGTGCTACTGTTCTGCAGATGCAGGAGGCAGCGCGAAGCTGCTACCAGATAGGCCGCTGATAAACCGTTTTCCTCCTGCTGTTGCCTATCACCTGACTCGAGTATTGTGCTCTGCAGAGGGGCAACTGACGTGGAAATCAGGTCGAGCCCACGCCCGTATCTACAGCGGCTCCTCACACGTTGCACATCTCGCATGCATACTTTAGAGACAGAAGTTTACTTTCATAACTGCATCGCCTGTCTCAGCGTGCGTGTCGGCTGTTACGAAGATGATGTGGTGAGCGCAAACACGGAAAAGTGACTCTTTGAGCACACGAAAGAACGGATGTCCTGCACAACCTGGGGGCTCACCACGTTTCTGCGATCATCGTTTGCGCTTCAAGCTCCGCTGTTCGTCGTCCGTCATCTCTACCTGCAGGCTCGCGCTGGTGCAAGCCATTACGGGTGAGCAACTTTACGGGACGTACAGAAACATACAGCTCTTACCAAATGCATACCGACGCACGCTGGTTGTATAAAACCCCCTTGCCCAACACCCTCGCTGCTCGATAATATCAGAGACGCAGGACTTTGCTCCACAACAGGCGTAATCTGGACGATCTCAAGGTTTTTCAAGACGATCCCCTGCGTTTTTGGTGACTTCTGCATACCTTTTCCGCACATCTCATATTTGACGTGAAAGAAAGGGGTCGTGTAAGGGTACATTGAGGGGAGACTGACGATGATGGATGTGAATCGCAGTACTGTCCATATATGGTCGTTTTGCTCTAGTAGCTAATAATCTCAGAGCCTTGGACTACAAGATTCAAATAAATGTCAGCCCTGTCCCAGAATAGTTATCAAGCGTGCCTATGTTCTGCAAAATGTGATGGATAAATTGTAGCCAATTTTCCTCAAGTTGCCTCTGCACTGCTTTATTTACAATTCTGACTTCAGTGAAAATACAGGCGTACCCAGCAATTCGGAGAGGCTTTGTTGCGTGCAACCAAAGCAGCACATACATAATCAAGGCACGCAGAGCGCAAAGCCGGAAGATGAGAGCTATGACCAACTCGAGGGCAATGCCCACACTTATTGTTTGGAAACAGCACGGAGGCTTACAGCAGTCTACGCCCCCATGGAGTCTTGTACAGCAGTACGACGCTAGTCTAAATTCTACCAGTTCGGGACTCGACAATGTGCAGTTGATTTCCTGAGACGTCCAAACTTCTACCGGCTTCAGTCGCAAGTATGGTGCAACACTGCAGGAAGAAACACGACGTCTGAATCAAGCGGCGTTACTGTCATCATCCACTCGGAAAACGTGATGCCGTCATTTTCAGCGTCGCAACAAAGGCACTACCCTTGCCGAGGGGATCTGCCGGAGATACGAGGAGTCAATCTGGTCCCGTCAGCGTCACCCAATTAAGCGTGTGCTCTTGATCTCTAACGGGAAGGGCCGCGTTCTCGAAGGACTGACCTCTGATCACTGACTAACTGCGTCTATGCCGGTCTTGGTCTCGCACACAGCACGAGCGCTTCCTAGCGGGCAACACACCCCTGGCTGATGCTGCTTCCGCCCCTCACAGGAGCTCCAGTCGAGAGAGAGTCCTAAAATATAGATGCTGTTCTCTGTTTGGTGGTGAGATCACGCTTGGTCGAGAAACGCAGGACGTACTGGCGATTGATGCATGCACGGATAGCCGGCAATGGTTGACAGTTAACTGGCAAGACAACGGAGGTACATTGAAGGAGAAGTTCACGTTGCACGTTGACGAGTTTTCTGGAAGTCTAGTGCTGCTGTGTATTTCTTTCGTATATGAACGTGCACATTATACGCAGGGAACTACTCGACTCCACCACAGCTTTACGGCATCTCAATGCAGCGCAAGCGCTAGGGCGTCACGCCCAGAAAACGATGGCCTACGCGCCAGACGGAGCTTCGCGAAAGAAATTTCTCAGGCTTACTTGCAACCAAATACTTTATTGACCGGAGCACAAAGTTTATTCAAGGCGACAGTGCTATCAGCGAGTCTTGATCCCCAATGACCGTTGTAAGGGCTTTTTTTCACTAGCTTTGGCTGAGCTTGAGCAAAACTCTGAGACTACTTACGCGCTCCAGGACAACTGCTTCAGCTCCTGCCTGAAACATATGAGTGCTGGCGTCTCAGGGTCCACAAATACAGCCAAGGATAGTCCGCAGTGGAGGACAAACCTGTGTTCTGGCGCAGTGACGCTGCCAGGGGAAGGCAAGATACGCGTTCGCTAGGAGCCACCTTCCCAAGGTAGCTGCCGCGCCGAATTTGCTGAGGGGATGTGCCAGTGAAGCTGACCTGGTCCAGGGCGTACGCCGGCGGAACACCACGTCTTTGTGTCTCGTTGGAACCGCAGCGGTGTATCACAGTGCGTGAACAAGGAACTCAGGGAGGTGGCATATACTTTTGTAGTTTCGTGTGTAAAGCATCAAGTCTATATTCCAATTTGTACGGTGCGGAGAGATGCAGAGACTTTGTTTTAGTTGTGCCCCTTGAACCACCACACGTAGTGATGGGAAAATGCTTCAGACTTGAGCAGCGTGTGAGAAAAGGAGAAAGCGCTGAAGCGTCAACATCTACACAGCTTCAGGTACGTCGCAGGACCCGAAAAGGCGTTGATTACTGCAGTTATTGAGGACTGCTGGACGCGAACAATACGAGTGTCCATCCAAACGAATGCCGTAATGAGCTAGCACCTGGCTTCAAAATGCAGGAACTCGGTGTGCAGTGAGCTTCAATTCGCCGAGCAGCGCAGAGGGATGGAAATAAGGGTTAGGAGTGTCGATACCCTTTTACATATAGAAACCCTTGTGACAGCGCATAGTTTTGCATGGTAGCTCTGGCGGTAGTCTGACTCCACTCGGTTGCAAGGAGTTGTATACCCACAATAGAAGGGGTCAAACACAGCACAGCGATTTGCTGCGTCGGGGAAGACAGTATATCCCGAGTAATATATCGGAAGTAACGGGTCGATAAGCACGAGGCTGATCGTGGAGAAGTCGCTTCCAGGGTGGATCACTATTTTCCTGCTTGTCGGCAGGAATAGGTTCGTCTCCCGAATCGTCCTGGATAACACAGGAACGGGTGAGCAAACACCGAAGTTCATACTCGCTCCACACCGAGGGTCGTGAACGGTTATCGGCCATTCCATGCTGCTTTGGCGTGCGGATTTGTTCTCAACAGGTACAGATATTATCGCGCTTTGATTATCAAAAGAGGCTTCTCGTCGTCGTTCGCGATTAAGGGTGTCAGATAACTATGCTTCTTGAGGAGAAGTGTACTGAGCCGCGAGGCAAATGGCCATTCTTCTGCCGGCCTACCGATTTGGCTTAGAGAAAGAGCGCTTTAGGGCCGACGCAGAAACCTTTCGGAGCGAGAGTGGTAGCTTGTGCACTGTGCGTCACTCGATAAGTTAGTGCAGACGGACCTTGCGTCACTCGATGCCTTCAAAGCCAGCAGGTCAACCAAGCCAATCTCCAGACGTCAGTACGAGCTCTGGACCTAAGCGCTCTGTTTTGCGGGGAAACGAGATGACGGTTTGAAACAAAGGGCTCAATTCATCTGGCCGTCCCTCTTGATTTTTTACTGTCGGTAAACTATATTCAAGTACTTGCGCATATACATGTATATGTAAATATATGTAGGAGCTCGTCACCGACACTGGCGGGTCAGTGGAGCGTTGCAAGTTGCGTGGCATCTGGGCAGGCAGACTACTGATAGTGGTAATGCTGCATTTTCTGCAGTCGACAGATACTTTACAAAGGACCAGTGCGAAGACGAGCGAGCTCACGTTCTGTCA
Source organism: Ochotona princeps (assembly GCF_030435755.1). Classification (NCBI taxonomy): domain Eukaryota; kingdom Metazoa; phylum Chordata; class Mammalia; order Lagomorpha; family Ochotonidae; genus Ochotona; species Ochotona princeps. The sequence continues at coordinate 11,800 of NW_026696605.1, read as the reverse complement.
CCCGTTATCCCGTCAGAACGTAGGAAAATCTTGCTGACTTTCCGACAGGGGATTAGTCATCGACCACCGAAGTTTGTCCAACTGATTGAGAGAAATGGGAGCTGTCCTCCCCTTCGTTGAGCATCCCCGCTGAAACGGCCAGCTCGAAAGCTGCGAAAATGACTGCCTTCCTCGAGCAATCGAACAGCAAGTAGCGTTTAACCAGTCTTATAGAGAATGTGCGGCCTCCGTGCGCGTTTCAAGATGAAAGTCTTTTCTGTGTGACTAGCGGTGGCACCACAAACAATCTACTGCAGCCGCTGCAGCTCTTCATCTAGCACGAGTTTCTACGTAGAGCAGCTCTTTCTACTAGCAACACGGCAGAGCCGCTATCGTGGTATATGCTCTTCCTCTTCCAGAGTCCGGTGAGCTTGAACTCTCTTGGTACTAAAGAGGGTCTGGAAATTATGGTATTTAGAGAGTCCCGTTGCAGCGACGCCTCTGCGTCACTGCTTTTCCAAGTAGTGACGGACCGGGAATGCATCACGTCAATGAGCGCTCGTGCATGTTTCGTGCTGTTGTGTGCTCCACGTATCACCATATTGGAGATTCCTGCACACGCAGCACTCTGCCCCACCTGCTAGATGAGCATTCAACACAATGTAGAGGATCACGGTGTATTTGTGTTTCTCATCAGCGGTCATACGTTCTGCACGACGAGCCGATAAAAGCGTAATTTCCGATGGTCAATCGGAGATTCCTGATATTTCACCGAATGGTGTTGAACAATCAAGCATATGCGACAGCGGCAGGAAATCTATTCGTCAACAAAATGCTGTGAGCTGCTGATTGGCGGGTCACTGCTTTTTTCCCCCTGTATCCTTCGTCAAGCGTCTTTCGGCAATGATTACATCAATGCACTGTGGCTGAAGAGGAGTTGGGACGCCTGCGGGCCCCGCTGGTCCAAAGCAGCAGCATACGACGTCGTCCAAGCCAGCCTCGCTGGAGCTAGAGTGCATGTGAGCACCCCTTAAGCGCCGGACACTGCCGAAAGCACAACTCCGCCGTAGAAGCCTAGGAGAAAAGCTTTCTGTTGCGGATGTTCCGTTGCAAAAGCCTCTTTACCAAAATCGCGGCGGGCATTCCGGATGCCCACCGGTTCTTATTGTTTCACGTCGCTGCACTTCTGCAATGATGGGTCACAGACTGACATCTCTGAAAGTGTGAGTAGAATTTAAGACCCAGCCGATGCCTCTCAGGCATTCAAGGGCCTCGCGGAGCACAGCCGTTTTCTCTCTTCTGCCCGAACATGCAAAGAGGAAAACGTAGCGTACACTGAAATCTTGAGTCTGGACGTCTCAGCAGAAAAAGCCCCAGGGTGGTCAATGCTTCAATCCTGAGTCAGGATGAACAGAGGGAAGCCTGGAACTGATAGTACTTGATGAGCTTTGAAGACACATAAGAGGTTGTCGTTTCAACGAGCTTGGAGCCTGGAAATGGTAGTGCATGATGAGGTTTGAAGACACACAAGAGGTTGTCGTATCTACGAGCTTGGATCGTCAACCTGCAGTGGGCCGCCCTGCACAACGCAGTGCCTGATAGAGTTAGAATTATCTGATGCATTCTACCCTCTCTACTCAACAGACCCCAACTCAACACGAACGTGTTTGCATTCTGAAGCGGATATGTAGAGACGAAATCCTCTCGCCTCCAGCCGAGGGACCCGAAAAGAGGTCACACGCAAGCTTAACAAGTCCTGTTCCTCACATGCGCAGATATACAACAAAGATTCGTCAGAAAGATGAGTCATCGCTATCATATGCACGCAACTGCAGTAGGCCGCAAAGGTCACTGTGAATACATCTCATTGAACAGGCCGTCGCACGCTAAACTCTAAGGCGACAATCGTACTAGGTAGAGTCCATCCAGGTATCAACATTTTGGTGAGCCGCCGTCTGCAGGCAGATGCTGTGCCTTCCCAGACTTCCAGATGAGCGTCAAGTGTAGCTTTCAGAGTATTGAGAATAAAAGCCTCTCATAGCTGTACAATAGGCGATCGAAACACTTTTTCCAGGATAGTGGCTGCAGTTCGCTTGCAGACCATCGCTTCGAAGAATTTCCAAGGGTGAACGTCAATGCTGGCGAAGTGAGATGACGAGCACATTGGGACCTTCTGCGTCCTTCTAGAATTCAAATCTTAGCAGCAGAACGAGGAATGCTCTGCATTGATTAGTTGGAAAAATGGTGAGACAGGCGGTCACAGTCTACGTTGATGAGCTGAAATGAAGCTGTCTCTTCAATATCACGCTCTGCGGTCCGCTCTGTACGGCTACGCGTATGAGAATGCCGGCAGAAACATTCCTGCCACTTCACTGGTCGTGCGGGTGCTACGAGGCCGTCATGGCCCTCACCCGTACAGGCGAGAGGTGCTCCAGCCTCATGACTTTGCTCCTCGTCTTCTTCTTCCACTCAGCAGTATAGAGCTGAGGCCTCGTGATTGACAACACATTGTGCACTAGGGTGCTCACCAAAACTATCGTCGGGAAATGCAGAGAGACTCCACTGGGCGAGAGTTTGAAGCTGCCGGAAGACAAAGCTGAACGGGAGTTTTCCTGCAAGTGGAGGACATCGTCATCTAAATAATCCCTCAGATTCCAAGCACAACTCCTACGGCCTGCCCTAGACATTATTCGTCTGCGTCTGAAGATGAGGCGTGTCAGCTGCTTCGAAGGTTTCGATCAAGGTAGACCGCTATTTCGGACAGTATGTACAGATCCAACGAGATGATAAATGCGCTCCCGTCCTTCAAAATCTCTTGAAGCTCTGTTGCACGGTCGGTGTGACGAGACTATTTATACACGTTTAAGCTGTTATCGTGTTGTACCGGCATCTGGTACCTAAACTATGAAATCATGCTTGCAATCGTTACCGCTACTAGTTTCGTTCCCCTTGGACAGTGCTACATAGCTTTGTTTGACAATCACACGAGTGACAAAGCTCATGTCTCAGAATGAAGCTTTGTTCTCTATGGCTACCCACAGCTGCATCCCACAGCAACTGATCCCTTTGGGTCGCACCGAGAATCCCGCAACAAGAAGTCTACATTGCCGCAACCTTTATGATTTCAGAGCCGATGCAAGTAGAGCTATATGGATGAACCACAGTGGAGTCCTGGTCTGTGAGTGGTCGACTTGTCTTCATAAGGTTCTTTCCGGGATGAGCATCAGCGGAATACCTGCTCGCCCGAGAGTGATGGAAGCTCTTAGGGTGCTATGTCAGTACAGTGACTGTGATCAGTCACAATATGTACAACACATGCGACCTTCGCTGCCGTCAAGGTTCCCAGAGGCTTTCTATGGGGGCTGGCCGCATCTGGCATAACAATGCGCAGCACCGTTGGAGGGTATTGCGTTGTCATTGGCCTGTGTCTCTTAATGGCGACATCTGGAGGGAACAAGAGAGTTCAAGTATACCAAACGTTCCGCTTGAATGAATAGAAGGGGCTACTGGGCCGTCTCCAGGCTTCACGTTTGCTGCGCATCATGGTTTCAGTTGATCCACAAAGCAGTGAATAACATCAAAGAAAAATCAGTAGCCCCACCAGATTGCGCCGTCGTCTCGGCTCCAATTTCTTGGGATGCATAGGCGCTAGCGTGCGCGCTCCTCAGTCCAGCAGGCCGTACTGGAAGAAGCGGCTTCAGATGAATCACGATCGTGTGCAATTCTCCATGCAACTCTGGACATGGAATATCATAAATGCATCTTAAGACAGTGTTTTTGCAGCGCGGTGTATCTGAAGGGATAGACTCAGATTCGTCACAGAATTCAGACATCCTATTCGATGCCTTGGGTGTTTCTTAAGCGCTTTTGTGCTGTTACCACTCCATAAAGGGCGTCAGGTCTCACTCATGTCTGAAGGTTGTTTTGAGAGAGCGGCCCACCCGCAGCTGAGGATTGTGACGAACACTCCTCAGGATCATAGAGCATAAAGTCCCGAGAAACCGGGCAGAGTATTCTGCGCTCAGGCGGATCTTGACTGCAGGAGAAAATTTTTCTCTAACCGGAGCTTCAGCTGTACACCGGCGGGAAGGGTGGAAGTACTGGTGTGCTGCCTTTTTTTTGGCGAACAAACAGTAGACCCGCTTTGAATGAAACTGCCAAAAAACCGAGAAGCAGCATGGCTCTGATTAAAGCTGCGTCGCTATTGCAGGCGTCCACGCGCCTCTATCACGAGAATGCGATGTCGGCGACAGTTTATGAGTCTGAAGGAAAGTGAGACTGGCATTTGTCGTCACAGTCCAGGCAAGAGCAGAGGGTCACTTTGGATTCCGTGTGGCGCATCGGTGAGAAAGGTGCAGAGGTTCTCGCATACGTTCAGTTGCCTTTCGCCCGTGATCTCCCTTGCGCGCGGCCGTTCAGCTTTCGGTAGGGGCTGACGAGACCGCGTAATCTTTAGCCAACCACGACCGCCCTGTGGCAGCGAGAGGTCAGTAAAGCAGCGCCATCGGGTGTGTCTTCGGACCGAGAGAGTTCGCGTTGCCTGCAAATCACACTGAAGCAGGTCCCACCAGCGTCATTTCAAAAAGCGCTAGATGACCCTAGTGTAACTTTACTGCTAACCTTCCGTTTAGAATGCTACCCAGTCCTCGAGGCGGGACGCAGCTGCAAGGTGGTGCCATCAACGAAAGGCAGCAGGGCGAGCTCCATTATATGAGACAGATTCGTTTGACCTGCAGGACGTCTCCGGTTTAACTGGAGAAGGAACGACAAAAGGTCACGATAAACGGGCTAGCATGAACACCGTGAAAAGGAAGTGAGCGCAAGAGTCTCATTCAAAGTAATCCCTAGGCTTTCAATGTTGGCAGGGAGCTCCTGATGTTGTCCAAAGTATGAACGTCCGAGCTAGGCCTACCAGCTGGAGATTATGGATGCCCGGACGGCAAGCAGCCTTCGTGTCGCCTCAGTCTGGGTCAGTCCATGAAGTTTCCCTGGCAGCGCTCTGAAAAATACAAACCCGTTTCGAGCTGTTTTCTACGAGACCTTCCACAATCACACAGGGAAGCGCCAGACTTCCCTAGGCGCAGCCGCTCAGGCAAAGCTGACCTGATATTATCCGTATGCTTAGCAATGTGGACTGTGCAGGAGAAGGCACGTCGCTACACCCCTCAGATGCTCTTTCTCAGAGGATCTTGTCTGATTAGCACATCCTTCAAATCCAAACAAGCTGATCAAAGTGCGGCATACGACCGGGTGGCTTCCTTTTACGTAGGTCAGCCTTTGCCTTACCGCTCAAAAACATAGCAATATTAAGAAGACCAACTGGCAGCTCTCAGGATGTGCCCCTCAGCTTCGTAAAAATAGTGCAAGATGATCAATCTAGGATAGAAAAACCACGCTGCAACAGCTGCATGACAAGGACCGCAGTAGGACGGCAATTCGAATCCTTTGCAGATACGAAGCAGAGTCGCAGCGACTCATGCGCCACGACAGCCCCATTCAAATCCTGCGAGCTTTCTATCCTCGAAGCCCTAACCACTTTCTGTTCTGCTTCGCAGCGTTCCTCCTTCTCGCTCAGACCATACATCATGCTTGAGCATTACCCTTATACCTGACAAATGATAGCGCTGCTAATGTGCGACGATGTGCTCAGTCGTCTCATTTGGTGTGTGAGTGCTTGCTCCCCAGCATAGTTATGAAGGGGGTCGGTTTCCCGACAGTCCACACCGGTATGGCACGACAAGGCCTGTCATAATTGTGGCACAACGTAGGTTCACAAAACAAAAAGAGTACGCCTTGAGATTCATTTGTGAGGTTTTCTATATACACGTTCACCAAGACCACCGTTCGACGGGTGGGTTGCATGATTTTCCATGCTCGGCGCATTTCAGTCAAGAATCTGTTCTCCTGCTGACGCGGCTGCAGCTGTAGGGAGCCATGCGTTGGTTTGAAGATGGGAATGAAGAGAATTACTATGACCCACCGGAGAGATGAGAGCAGATTTCTGTCCCAAAGGAGTGGAAAGCCTTTACCAACGCGAAATTCGGTACAGACGACATGCATCGTGCTTCAAATGGCACAGCGGGCTAGAGGACCTTGTGGAGGATAGCGTTGCGTACAAAACCAACCTGCTAACTTCATTCGGGAGCATCTGGAAACGGGTAACTCGCAAGAGCTGCGCACATCCGCATATCTTCTGCGAGAGGTCAGAAATCGTGTTCTCTCGAAGGAGGAGGAGGTGAGATACCTTAAGAAGAATCCAAAAAAAATGATGCGACGCCCGCCCGGTCACATTGCTTCCCTTGCACCGTGAGAGAATCGGGTGCATGCAAATCCACGCTCGAGGACGAGGCACGGCGAAGGCTCTAGAGAGGCGGTGACGTACACCGTCGCAGCCCTTCAGCTCATCTCAAGGATGGTAGTGAGATTTACATTTTGTAGATGCGGCAGTCCGATGGAAGAAGAACGAAAAAGGGATGCGCGAGCCGCCGGCGTGCGGATTTGTCCAACTGCCTGAAATTCCATATGATTGAGAGGAACTAGACCGAGCAAGATGCTTGGAGGTAACATTTTTCCACGCGTGCTTTTATTCGTTCAGTAGCTGGTGTACGGTAGTTCGTCGTTGGCATTAAACTGAAATCTGGATAATTACGAATCATCAGGGGAGAGAAAGCTTTACCTTATTGACGCAGAAAACTTGCAGTGTTTCGAATGACTCTGACGGCAGTGAAACGTCTTGTAACAGGTGCTCGAGTGACTTCTCGAGTGTCAGGCGGGTCACTGTAGTCTCTACTGAAACTCGGTCAAATGTGGGAGTCCACACCTGGCGAACGCAGATATGAGGCTTTCCTTCTTTTAGACAGATATCATACTTGGAAACGTCCCAACGACGCTGTCTGAATGCCGAGATACTGAGAAGTCACCCTACGTATTTACTCAAGGAAGTTTTATAGTTTCTGTTCTTTCAAGTTTAATATTGTGCTGGGTTTTTTCCAGCCCTAGGCAACTATATTTGTTCACTTGATGATATTTTCCTAACATATTGAAGCCTGAAACAGCTGCGGGTTACAGCGTGACGCTGACGAGAACAGATTGTCCGCAATTTGAGGGGAAGTGTAACGAATTTGGAGCTGTCGGGCAGCTGGGTACTGCTCAACAAAAGGATTGCAGGGTGTCGGAGATCTGCTGAGGCTCCGCTAGAATCTACCCGAAGAATGTCCTGATGGGTCGCAGATGCACGTGTCGTAGCGTTGTGAAGTCCGAAGGCCGTGGCTGAAAACAATAAAATCATGAGGGTCGCCATGATGATTCCGGACCTTTGTGGCGGGCCGTCCGCCTCTCTTATCCCTACACACCGGCCAAAGTCGTACCTCCTTCCGCGTGGAAGCTCATGTCCACGTTTCAACTCAAGTCCTCGATAGAGTACAGCTAGCCTTTCTGACGTTGCTGCCTCTCCGCTCTACGTCGTGCAAAGATCCAAGTGTCGATCACGACCCGCAATTTACCGATGCAGAAATGTCCTGCTCGGAGAGCAGCCGGTTGTATACCCCCACTCACGAAGTCAAATGTGCTGATCCGTTTACACAGCCAAACAGCGCGTCCAAGACAAGCATAAAAGCCACGCGGTCTTCGCTATTTTGGATGAAGCCGGTGTTGCTTTCCAGGTCATAGTGCCCAACGGAGCAGTGAACATCTTTTTATTGAGGCGCGCCAAAATGCCGGAGCTACCACAACAACGGTGTATGTTTCCTGCCAGGCAACTGCTGCAGGTTCTTCATACTTATCGATGGGAATACAATGCCTAACGCTGGGCAGAGATATACCCGTTGAAAGCGAAGGGAGCTTCGAACCCCTCGGAACGCCGCTTCAAAAGCAGCAGCCATAAACGTATACTTAGATACTCGAGAAGCCTTCTAAAATTTTGCTGGGACTAGGAGAACAAATTGCCTGAAGCGCAGGCTCAGATACAGATCGGGAGAAAGGGGCTGAACTTGTGTACAGCAGAGGTCTGCCTCAGGAGCAGTGGCAGGCTGCGCGTCCTAGGGTTAACAGAGAGACCAACAGACAGGAGAACGAGCACCGCAAAGAATTACCAAGGTAGGTCAGCGATACTGACTAAGAAGCTGCTCTCGCAGCATTGTCGGACCATCCTGGACCGCCAGAGAGAGTTGGGATAGCTCTTGTGCAGCACTCATTACAGAGCACAGCGGGCAACTGAGAGGTTACTACGTTGTAAACCTTTTGCGGGGTCGAATTGCGTGCGTCCCCTATTTAAACCGGCACAAGGTCGCTTTCTTACGTAGGCGCTCACTATTGCTCTCTGCTGCCTTCGTGTGGTGGCCCTAATCTGAGTGATGACGTCATATTTGTACACCTGCAATGCAGCTTTTGGTTAAATCTTGAATGTGACAAATGGCAGTGTTAAGGGCACACTGAGAAGTTTTCAGATAGTAGAAGGCAAGTACTTGCATGAATTGCGTCCGTCAATCTAAACGAGACGACATGATCCCGAGTGGCCCAGCGACGTGCCTTTTAGGACGTGAGTGGCACTGATGTTCCCAATCCCCTCACCTTGACGGATGTCTACGTGTTGCTTCCACAGTAAGTCACGCAAGGGAGTCTGTCTGTAGCGTCTGCGGACGGATACGTTGCACTCCAGAGTTCTTGGTCGCCCGTGCACGAATCGGCGGCTGGCGGGCATCCACTTACTATGCCTTGGGCTACCGTACAAGCTAATCAATGGACTACGTATGGGCGCACCGGGGTTGTCTCCGGTCTACCAGGCAGCATTCTTCATCAAAGGCCTATGTCAAGAACCAGAGGACTGCCTGAAAACATAACAATATAGGAGATAGTACGTCTCTTTGTAGCTTTCATTGCGGAGCTCGTGTCTCAGCGTATGTTACTCCAATGCGTTTGTGTCTTTCTTCTCAAACTGGAGGTTGGCATGCATGCGGAGGATCGACAACACTTGGGACAGCTTGGAAGTCGAAAAAAAGGTGCAAAGCACCAGGGGCACGTGTGTCGAGTAACATAATTCCTAATTAAAATAGGCACTGGTTTGTGCACCTGCTGCTGCAGCGTGGCCATGCCGTACCAAATTGAGTGCGAGAGAGCGGATTCCAACCCCGGGACTTCTCTGAATCTGCGTTTCTGCTTTTCGGGTATAGTGCTTGTAAAACACCCTGGTATGCCATGGAGCAAGCTCGCACGTTCGTATATGCTCCTCTTCTGACCCGGCAGCAGGCAAAAACTACGACTGAAAATGATCAGTTCCGTAGGATCTCGTTGCCAAAAATTTAGTGAATGCAACGTGGCGAGACAGGGGACCAGTTACCACCGTGCAGTTTCATGACTCTCCAGTTCCATCATCTCGCCTCGATATTGCGCACCTTCTCCGGGTGCGCCTCAGTGATGTACCATATCATCCATATGTCGGCAAGTTAGAGGTGGTTCGACAGTGGCTCGTCTCGTACATCCCAGGCTGCGTATTGATACGGATGCAACTGATGAGGATCGCACCAGAACTGAAAGAGCTGTGAGCCCATTGAAACCGTCTATATCAAGTGTTTTGAAGAGCATCAACTAAGCAGGTGATAACGAATAGGGCCAGCGGGCTCAGGGCAGCCTTGAAGTCAGACGACAGTGCCAGCTTTCTTCCTTGATCTTGGAGAGCCTGTACACGAGCATTGATGGTGAGGATGTCCGAATAAATGCTTACGTGATATGGATCAATGGTGCATGTTGATCCTTTGCTAGAGGCACCATATCAGGTGATCATACCATCTTATCATAGTGACTGAGACGAATGCCCGAAAGGAGAGAAACACCTCATTGGTGTGCATATACGAAGGCCAGAGTAATTCAAACGAAATCAGTGCTAGTTATCCGGTGAAAATACAGTCCGAAAAGGTCTAACAGTATATTGCTGCTGGCCAAAAGTAGTTTACACGGAGAGGACTGTGTCGTCCAAATTGGTAGGGTCACTCATGGGACCCGAGTCATGAGTCGAGAGAATTGTGGTGAGAATTGCAGCTATCACATGCAGATATGTTATCGATCGTTAGGAGGGATACCATGAATCTACCTTCGAGAAGCCTGCAACGGTCTCGCTAGCATATCTGAATGTGTCTATGGCAGAGCCTACGATGCACGCATTGCAAAACAAAGGTCGACATCTGGTGCCGGCAAGCGTGGATGCAGCTGGTGACGGTGCGCCATTCCGTCCATCATGTTCAATGGCGGCCGGTACTTTAGTCTTGAAGAAGCCGGCTGAAGAGGCTGACAAACTATTATTGATACCTGGATTTGCAAGTAACCCGATACTCCTGGGATGTCAAAACTGTCACGCAGCATTCTGATATTGAACACTCATGTAAAAGTTCTTGCCTTGCAGTAGCACGCAACACTAGGAAGACATATAAGCTTGAAAACAGGATATGCAACGCAAATCAGCGTCAGCGGAGTCCAGTGTCGCGTCCAGGGGGAAGTTACAAAAAATGAATAGCGAGAAACATGAGTTTTGGGCTATTCGAAAAACGCAAGTTTGCGAGGCTGACAGCTGTAAATGCGTTTTCGAGTGATTCTTAACGGCGGTTCCGCCGGTCTTACGATGGAATTCCTCCAGCTTTTGAGCCCTCGCAGCGTGCACATAGCAATGCGTTTGCTCGTAAACTGACGAGGGACGCGCGCGTTGGAGTATTATTCTATGGGATCCATGACCACACTGCCGCCTCCCCCGTGTCTCGACCTACTTAGGCTCATATCTCCGAATTGCTGTGCTGAGCGAGGTTTCTTCACGATGGTTGATGGTTGGATGCAGGATATTACGATTTGACAGCACCTGTGGTACGCGAGTTGCATGCGCAAAATGCAGGCGTGGTTGAGCATGGCACCTTAGCATTCCATTAAAATCAGTAGCTGTTAACTCGAAGAAAACCAGTAAGGCCTGGACTCTCAAATTCGACTTGGATGCCGCGAGCCTCAAAGCAAAACTTCATAGTGGCGGATCGGCACACTGCCAGAACAAAGCGCTCTTCCAGTCTTTCTTGGAGCGTGGCAAAATCAATCTCATCCTCGTATTCCCGCCTGCCTAGCAATAGTAAGTCTGCTAAATTGTTCCGTCTCTTCCTAAATTCTCAGAACCGGGTACGACACGAAGTGTATAAGGTTGGGGACACTGGAGCTTTCGGGGATTTGCAAACCTTTGACAGCCAACGCTCCCCATCGTCATTTGTAAAGGCTGGCACTTTCTTTTGAACTGTGGAGAGGAAGAACTTCTTCTCTCAAGAAGAAGAAGGAGAGGAAGAAGAAGAAGGATTTGTATCAGACGCCGACCCGTCGCTTCGACGCCTTGCTGTTGAAACGCCTGTGGCTCTGGGGCACGCAGAGACAATCGGCGCGATGCGGCACAATCCACAAGACCGACAGCAACAAAATTGTAGGGCTTCTCTTCACGCAGCTATTGACCTAGTATTGTCGCTGCAGGCCAGCTGTATATGTAAAGGCAGACTAGCGGCGTTTCCACCGAGTACTGGTAGGAATACGCGGTCGATGCTACAGAAGACTAAGAAGGGAGGGCCGCAGGCTGCTTGTCTCCAGAGTATCACGGCTGTTTCGCAGGTCCACGCGTTTTCACGTGCACTGCATCCGTTCCAGCAAATTCCTGAATTCTGACTTGAAAGGATGCTATATAATGACGCCCTGCGCTGTTTTTGTGCATTATGTTCTCTTCCTGACTCCAATATTTGTGAAAAAGCGAGCGCATAAGGAGTCTGAGCAAAAGCAGAAACCTTCAATGCGCAAGCGTGATCTGACTGGCAGC
>NW_026696604.1:0-67264 GCF_030435755.1 Ochotona princeps | reverse complement strand
TTGTGGAGCATTCGTTTGTGTGGGATGCTCTACCAGGTTCATTCCTAGATAATGCACTCAAAGGGCACTAAGCATAGAGTGTGAAAACTGAGTTTCCTTGAGAGCTGCTCGGAAGCCTGATGGTGTGTGAAGTTAGTGAGCCAAATGGAGTTGTTCTCCCACAAGAACCACTCGGCTGATCCTTCTTCAATATGCCCTTCACCAACATGCAGTGTTTCCTTGATTGAATTAGCTCTCACACCAATATTTGCGTCTAGAGCCTTTGCATTGAGGGCTATCTGAAAACGGCTGTGGCGCTGAAGTTGCCTGTGAATGTGGAGTTGGTGGCATGTGAAACCCGCATGTGGAGCATTCGTTTGTGTGGGATGCTCTACCAGGTTCATTCCTAGATAATGCACTCAAAGGGCACTAAGCATAGAGTGTGAAAACTGAGTTTCCTTGAGAGCTGCTTGGAAGCCTGATGGTGTGTGAAGTTAGTGAGCCAAATGGAGTTGTTCTCCCACAAGAACCACTCGGCTGATCCTTCTTCAATATGCCCTTCACCAACATGCAGTGTTTCCTTGATTGAATTAGCTCTCACACCAATATTTGCGTCTAGAGCCTTTGCATTGAGGGCTATCTGAAAACGGCTGTGGCGCTGAAGTTGCCTGTGAATGTGGAGGTGGTGGCATGTGAAACCCGCATGTGGAGCATTCGTTTGTGTGGGATGCTCTACCAGGTTCATTCCTAGATAATGCACTCAAAGGGCACTAAGCATAGAGTGTGAAAACTGAGTTTCCTTGAGAGCTGCTTGGAAGCCTGATGGTGTGTGAAGTTAGTGAGCCAAATGGAGTTGTTCTCCCACAAGAACCACTCGGCTGATCCTTCTTCAATATGCCCTTCACCAACATGCAGTGTTTCCTTGATTGAATTAGCTCTCACACCAATATTTGCGTCTAGAGCCTTTGCATTGAGGGCTATCTGAAAACGGCTGTGGCGCTGAAGTTGCCTGTGAATGTGGAGTTGGTGGCATGTGAAACCCGCATGTGGAGCATTCGTTTGTGTGGGATGCTCTACCAGGTTCATTCCTAGATAATGCACTCAAAGGGCACTAAGCATAGAGTGTGAAAACTGAGTTTCCTTGAGAGCTGCTTGGAAGCCTGATGGTGTGTGAAGTTAGTGAGCCAAATGGAGTTGTTCTCCCACAAGAACCACTCGGCTGATCCTTCTTCAATATGCCCTTCACCAACATGCAGTGTTTCCTTGATTGAATTAGCTCTCACACCAATATTTGCGTCTAGAGCCTTTGCATTGAGGGCTATCTGAAAACGGCTGTGGCGCTGAAGTTGCCTGTGAATGTGGAGTTGGTGGCATGTGAAACCCGCATGTGGAGCATTCGTTTGTGTGGGATGCTCTACCAGGTTCATTCCTAGATAATGCACTCAAAGGGCACTAAGCATAGAGTGTGAAAACTGAGTTTCCTTGAGAGCTGCTTGGAAGCCTGATGGTGTGTGAAGTTAGTGAGCCAAATGGAGTTGTTCTCCCACAAGAACCACTCGGCTGATCCTTCTTCAATATGCCCTTCACCAACATGCAGTGTTTCCTTGATTGAATTAGCTCTCACACCAATATTTGCGTCTAGAGCCTTTGCATTGAGGGCTATCTGAAAACGGCTGTGGCGCTGAAGTTGCCTGTGAATGTGGAGGTGGTGGCATGTGAAACCCGCATGTGGAGCATTCGTTTGTGTGGGATGCTCTACCAGGTTCATTCCTAGATAATGCACTCAAAGGGCACTAAGCATAGAGTGTGAAAACTGAGTTTCCTTGAGAGCTGCTTGGAAGCCTGATGGTGTGTGAAGTTAGTGAGCCAAATGGAGTTGTTCTCCCACAAGAACCACTCGGCTGATCCTTCTTCAATATGCCCTTCACCAACATGCAGTGTTTCCTTGATTGAATTAGCTCTCACACCAATATTTGCGTCTAGAGCCTTTGCATTGAGGGCTATCTGAAAACGGCTGTGGCGCTGAAGTTGCCTGTGAATGTGGAGTTGGTGGCATGTGAAACCCGCATGTGGAGCATTCGTTTGTGTGGGATGCTCTACCAGGTTCATTCCTAGATAATGCACTCAAAGGGCACTAAGCATAGAGTGTGAAAACTGAGTTTCCTTGAGAGCTGCTTGGAAGCCTGATGGTGTGTGAAGTTAGTGAGCCAAATGGAGTTGTTCTCCCACAAGAACCACTCGGCTGATCCTTCTTCAATATGCCCTTCACCAACATGCAGTGTTTCCTTGATTGAATTAGCTCTCACACCAATATTTGCGTCTAGAGCCTTTGCATTGAGGGCTATCTGAAAACGGCTGTGGCGCTGAAGTTGCCTGTGAATGTGGAGGTGGTGGCATGTGAAACCCGCATGTGGAGCATTCGTTTGTGTGGGATGCTCTACCAGGTTCATTCCTAGATAATGCACTCAAAGGGCACTAAGCATAGAGTGTGAAAACTGAGTTTCCTTGAGAGCTGCTTGGAAGCCTGATGGTGTGTGAAGTTAGTGAGCCAAATGGAGTTGTTCTCCCACAAGAACCACTCGGCTGATCCTTCTTCAATATGCCCTTCACCAACATGCAGTGTTTCCTTGATTGAATTAGCTCTCACACCAATATTTGCGTCTAGAGCCTTTGCATTGAGGGCTATCTGAAAACGGCTGTGGCGCTGAAGTTGCCTGTGAATGTGGAGTTGGTGGCATGTGAAACCCGCATGTGGAGCATTCGTTTGTGTGGGATGCTCTACCAGGTTCATTCCTAGATAATGCACTCAAAGGGCACTAAGCATAGAGTGTGAAAACTGAGTTTCCTTGAGAGCTGCTTGGAAGCCTGATGGTGTGTGAAGTTAGTGAGCCAAATGGAGTTGTTCTCCCACAAGAACCACTCGGCTGATCCTTCTTCAATATGCCCTTCACCAACATGCAGTGTTTCCTTGATTGAATTAGCTCTCACACCAATATTTGCGTCTAGAGCCTTTGCATTGAGGGCTATCTGAAAACGGCTGTGGCGCTGAAGTTGCCTGTGAATGTGGAGTTGGTGGCATGTGAAACCCGCATGTGGAGCATTCGTTTGTGTGGGATGCTCTACCAGGTTCATTCCTAGATAATGCACTCAAAGGGCACTAAGCATAGAGTGTGAAAACTGAGTTTCCTTGAGAGCTGCTTGGAAGCCTGATGGTGTGTGAAGTTAGTGAGCCAAATGGAGTTGTTCTCCCACAAGAACCACTCGGCTGATCCTTCTTCAATATGCCCTTCACCAACATGCAGTGTTTCCTTGATTGAATTAGCTCTCACACCAATATTTGCGTCTAGAGCCTTTGCATTGAGGGCTATCTGAAAACGGCTGTGGCGCTGAAGTTGCCTGTGAATGTGGAGGTGGTGGCATGTGAAACCCGCATGTGGAGCATTCGTTTGTGTGGGATGCTCTACCAGGTTCATTCCTAGATAATGCACTCAAAGGGCACTAAGCATAGAGTGTGAAAACTGAGTTTCCTTGAGAGCTGCTTGGAAGCCTGATGGTGTGTGAAGTTAGTGAGCCAAATGGAGTTGTTCTCCCACAAGAACCACTCGGCTGATCCTTCTTCAATATGCCCTTCACCAACATGCAGTGTTTCCTTGATTGAATTAGCTCTCACACCAATATTTGCGTCTAGAGCCTTTGCATTGAGGGCTATCTGAAAACGGCTGTGGCGCTGAAGTTGCCTGTGAATGTGGAGTTGGTGGCATGTGAAACCCGCATGTGGAGCATTCGTTTGTGTGGGATGCTCTACCAGGTTCATTCCTAGATAATGCACTCAAAGGGCACTAAGCATAGAGTGTGAAAACTGAGTTTCCTTGAGAGCTGCTTGGAAGCCTGATGGTGTGTGAAGTTAGTGAGCCAAATGGAGTTGTTCTCCCACAAGAACCACTCGGCTGATCCTTCTTCAATATGCCCTTCACCAACATGCAGTGTTTCCTTGATTGAATTAGCTCTCACACCAATATTTGCGTCTAGAGCCTTTGCATTGAGGGCTATCTGAAAACGGCTGTGGCGCTGAAGTTGCCTGTGAATGTGGAGGTGGTGGCATGTGAAACCCGCATGTGGAGCATTCGTTTGTGTGGGATGCTCTACCAGGTTCATTCCTAGATAATGCACTCAAAGGGCACTAAGCATAGAGTGTGAAAACTGAGTTTCCTTGAGAGCTGCTTGGAAGCCTGATGGTGTGTGAAGTTAGTGAGCCAAATGGAGTTGTTCTCCCACAAGAACCACTCGGCTGATCCTTCTTCAATATGCCCTTCACCAACATGCAGTGTTTCCTTGATTGAATTAGCTCTCACACCAATATTTGCGTCTAGAGCCTTTGCATTGAGGGCTATCTGAAAACGGCTGTGGCGCTGAAGTTGCCTGTGAATGTGGAGTTGGTGGCATGTGAAACCCGCATGTGGAGCATTCGTTTGTGTGGGATGCTCTACCAGGTTCATTCCTAGATAATGCACTCAAAGGGCACTAAGCATAGAGTGTGAAAACTGAGTTTCCTTGAGAGCTGCTTGGAAGCCTGATGGTGTGTGAAGTTAGTGAGCCAAATGGAGTTGTTCTCCCACAAGAACCACTCGGCTGATCCTTCTTCAATATGCCCTTCACCAACATGCAGTGTTTCCTTGATTGAATTAGCTCTCACACCAATATTTGCGTCTAGAGCCTTTGCATTGAGGGCTATCTGAAAACGGCTGTGGCGCTGAAGTTGCCTGTGAATGTGGAGTTGGTGGCATGTGAAACCCGCATGTGGAGCATTCGTTTGTGTGGGATGCTCTACCAGGTTCATTCCTAGATAATGCACTCAAAGGGCACTAAGCATAGAGTGTGAAAACTGAGTTTCCTTGAGAGCTGCTTGGAAGCCTGATGGTGTGTGAAGTTAGTGAGCCAAATGGAGTTGTTCTCCACAAGAACCACTCGGCTGATCCTTCTTCAATATGCCCTTCACCAACATGCAGTGTTTCCTTGATTGAATTAGCTCTCACACCAATATTTGCGTCTAGAGCCTTTGCATTGAGGGCTATCTGAAAACGGCTGTGGCGCTGAAGTTGCCTGTGAATGTGGAGTTGGTGGCATGTGAAACCCGCATGTGGAGCATTCGTTTGTGTGGGATGCTCTACCAGGTTCATTCCTAGATAATGCACTCAAAGGGCACTAAGCATAGAGTGTGAAAACTGAGTTTCCTTGAGAGCTGCTTGGAAGCCTGATGGTGTGTGAAGTTAGTGAGCCAAATGGAGTTGTTCTCCCACAAGAACCACTCGGCTGATCCTTCTTCAATATGCCCTTCACCAACATGCAGTGTTTCCTTGATTGAATTAGCTCTCACACCAATATTTGCGTCTAGAGCCTTTGCATTGAGGGCTATCTGAAAACGGCTGTGGCGCTGAAGTTGCCTGTGAATGTGGAGTTGGTGGCATGTGAAACCCGCATGTGGAGCATTCGTTTGTGTGGGATGCTCTACCAGGTTCATTCCTAGATAATGCACTCAAAGGGCACTAAGCATAGAGTGTGAAAACTGAGTTTCCTTGAGAGCTGCTTGGAAGCCTGATGGTGTGTGAAGTTAGTGAGCCAAATGGAGTTGTTCTCCCACAAGAACCACTCGGCTGATCCTTCTTCAATATGCCCTTCACCAACATGCAGTGTTTCCTTGATTGAATTAGCTCTCACACCAATATTTGCGTCTAGAGCCTTTGCATTGAGGGCTATCTGAAAACGGCTGTGGCGCTGAAGTTGCCTGTGAATGTGGAGTTGGTGGCATGTGAAACCCGCATGTGGAGCATTCGTTTGTGTGGGATGCTCTACCAGGTTCATTCCTAGATAATGCACTCAAAGGGCACTAAGCATAGAGTGTGAAAACTGAGTTTCCTTGAGAGCTGCTTGGAAGCCTGATGGTGTGTGAAGTTAGTGAGCCAAATGGAGTTGTTCTCCCACAAGAACCACTCGGCTGATCCTTCTTCAATATGCCCTTCACCAACATGCAGTGTTTCCTTGATTGAATTAGCTCTCACACCAATATTTGCGTCTAGAGCCTTTGCATTGAGGGCTATCTGAAAACGGCTGTGGCGCTGAAGTTGCCTGTGAATGTGGAGTTGGTGGCATGTGAAACCCGCATGTGGAGCATTCGTTTGTGTGGGATGCTCTACCAGGTTCATTCTAGTCCTAATGCACTCAAAGGGCACTAAGCATAGAGTGTGAAAACTGAGTTTCCTTGAGAGCTGCTTGGAAGCCTGATGGTGTGTGAAGTTAGTGAGCCAAATGGAGTTGTTCTCCCACAAGAACCACTCGGCTGATCCTTCTTCAATATGCCCTTCACCAACATGCAGTGTTTCCTTGATTGAATTAGCTCTCACACCAATATTTGCGTCTAGAGCCTTTGCATTGAGGGCTATCTGAAAACGGCTGTGGCGCTGAAGTTGCCTGTGAATGTGGAGTTGGTGGCATGTGAAACCCGCATGTGGAGCATTCGTTTGTGTGGGATGCTCTACCAGGTTCATTCCTAGATAATGCACTCAAAGGGCACTAAGCATAGAGTGTGAAAACTGAGTTTCCTTGAGAGCTGCTTGGAAGCCTGATGGTGTGTGAAGTTAGTGAGCCAAATGGAGTTGTTCTCCCACAAGAACCACTCGGCTGATCCTTCTTCAATATGCCCTTCACCAACATGCAGTGTTTCCTTGATTGAATTAGCTCTCACACCAATATTTGCGTCTAGAGCCTTTGCATTGAGGGCTATCTGAAAACGGCTGTGGCGCTGAAGTTGCCTGTGAATGTGGAGTTGGTGGCATGTGAAACCCGCATGTGGAGCATTCGTTTGTGTGGGATGCTCTACCAGGTTCATTCCTAGATAATGCACTCAAAGGGCACTAAGCATAGAGTGTGAAAACTGAGTTTCCTTGAGAGCTGCTTGGAAGCCTGATGGTGTGTGAAGTTAGTGAGCCAAATGGAGTTGTTCTCCCACAAGAACCACTCGGCTGATCCTTCTTCAATATGCCCTTCACCAACATGCAGTGTTTCCTTGATTGAATTAGCTCTCACACCAATATTTGCGTCTAGAGCCTTTGCATTGAGGGCTATCTGAAAACGGCTGTGGCGCTGAAGTTGCCTGTGAATGTGGAGTTGGTGGCATGTGAAACCCGCATGTGGAGCATTCGTTTGTGTGGGATGCTCTACCAGGTTCATTCCTAGATAATGCACTCAAAGGGCACTAAGCATAGAGTGTGAAAACTGAGTTTCCTTGAGAGCTGCTTGGAAGCCTGATGGTGTGTGAAGTTAGTGAGCCAAATGGAGTTGTTCTCCCACAAGAACCACTCGGCTGATCCTTCTTCAATATGCCCTTCACCAACATGCAGTGTTTCCTTGATTGAATTAGCTCTCACACCAATATTTGCGTCTAGAGCCTTTGCATTGAGGGCTATCTGAAAACGGCTGTGGCGCTGAAGTTGCCTGTGAATGTGGAGTTGGTGGCATGTGAAACCCGCATGTGGAGCATTCGTTTGTGTGGGATGCTCTACCAGGTTCATTCCTAGATAATGCACTCAAAGGGCACTAAGCATAGAGTGTGAAAACTGAGTTTCCTTGAGAGCTGCTTGGAAGCCTGATGGTGTGTGAAGTTAGTGAGCCAAATGGAGTTGTTCTCCCACAAGAACCACTCGGCTGATCCTTCTTCAATATGCCCTTCACCAACATGCAGTGTTTCCTTGATTGAATTAGCTCTCACACCAATATTTGCGTCTAGAGCCTTTGCATTGAGGGCTATCTGAAAACGGCTGTGGCGCTGAAGTTGCCTGTGAATGTGGAGTTGGTGGCATGTGAAACCCGCATGTGGAGCATTCGTTTGTGTGGGATGCTCTACCAGGTTCATTCCTAGATAATGCACTCAAAGGGCACTAAGCATAGAGTGTGAAAACTGAGTTTCCTTGAGAGCTGCTTGGAAGCCTGATGGTGTGTGAAGTTAGTGAGCCAAATGGAGTTGTTCTCCCACAAGAACCACTCGGCTGATCCTTCTTCAATATGCCCTTCACCAACATGCAGTGTTTCCTTGATTGAATTAGCTCTCACACCAATATTTGCGTCTAGAGCCTTTGCATTGAGGGCTATCTGAAAACGGCTGTGGCGCTGAAGTTGCCTGTGAATGTGGAGTTGGTGGCATGTGAAACCCGCATGTGGAGCATTCGTTTGTGTGGGATGCTCTACCAGGTTCATTCCTAGATAATGCACTCAAAGGGCACTAAGCATAGAGTGTGAAAACTGAGTTTCCTTGAGAGCTGCTTGGAAGCCTGATGGTGTGTGAAGTTAGTGAGCCAAATGGAGTTGTTCTCCCACAAGAACCACTCGGCTGATCCTTCTTCAATATGCCCTTCACCAACATGCAGTGTTTCCTTGATTGAATTAGCTCTCACACCAATATTTGCGTCTAGAGCCTTTGCATTGAGGGCTATCTGAAAACGGCTGTGGCGCTGAAGTTGCCTGTGAATGTGGAGGTGGTGGCATGTGAAACCCGCATGTGGAGCATTCGTTTGTGTGGGATGCTCTACCAGGTTCATTCCTAGATAATGCACTCAAAGGGCACTAAGCATAGAGTGTGAAAACTGAGTTTCCTTGAGAGCTGCTTGGAAGCCTGATGGTGTGTGAAGTTAGTGAGCCAAATGGAGTTGTTCTCCCACAAGAACCACTCGGCTGATCCTTCTTCAATATGCCCTTCACCAACATGCAGTGTTTCCTTGATTGAATTAGCTCTCACACCAATATTTGCGTCTAGAGCCTTTGCATTGAGGGCTATCTGAAAACGGCTGTGGCGCTGAAGTTGCCTGTGAATGTGGAGTTGGTGGCATGTGAAACCCGCATGTGGAGCATTCGTTTGTGTGGGATGCTCTACCAGGTTCATTCCTAGATAATGCACTCAAAGGGCACTAAGCATAGAGTGTGAAAACTGAGTTTCCTTGAGAGCTGCTTGGAAGCCTGATGGTGTGTGAAGTTAGTGAGCCAAATGGAGTTGTTCTCCCACAAGAACCACTCGGCTGATCCTTCTTCAATATGCCCTTCACCAACATGCAGTGTTTCCTTGATTGAATTAGCTCTCACACCAATATTTGCGTCTAGAGCCTTTGCATTGAGGGCTATCTGAAAACGGCTGTGGCGCTGAAGTTGCCTGTGAATGTGGAGTTGGTGGCATGTGAAACCCGCATGTGGAGCATTCGTTTGTGTGGGATGCTCTACCAGGTTCATTCCTAGATAATGCACTCAAAGGGCACTAAGCATAGAGTGTGAAAACTGAGTTTCCTTGAGAGCTGCTTGGAAGCCTGATGGTGTGTGAAGTTAGTGAGCCAAATGGAGTTGTTCTCCCACAAGAACCACTCGGCTGATCCTTCTTCAATATGCCCTTCACCAACATGCAGTGTTTCCTTGATTGAATTAGCTCTCACACCAATATTTGCGTCTAGAGCCTTTGCATTGAGGGCTATCTGAAAACGGCTGTGGCGCTGAAGTTGCCTGTGAATGTGGAGTTGGTGGCATGTGAAACCCGCATGTGGAGCATTCGTTTGTGTGGGATGCTCTACCAGGTTCATTCCTAGATAATGCACTCAAAGGGCACTAAGCATAGAGTGTGAAAACTGAGTTTCCTTGAGAGCTGCTTGGAAGCCTGATGGTGTGTGAAGTTAGTGAGCCAAATGGAGTTGTTCTTCCCACAAGAACCACTCGGCTGATCCTTCTTCAATATGCCCTTCACCAACATGCAGTGTTTCCTTGATTGAATTAGCTCTCACACCAATATTTGCGTCTAGAGCCTTTGCATTGAGGGCTATCTGAAAACGGCTGTGGCGCTGAAGTTGCCTGTGAATGTGGAGTTGGTGGCATGTGAAACCCGCATGTGGAGCATTCGTTTGTGTGGGATGCTCTACCAGGTTCATTCCTAGATAATGCACTCAAAGGGCACTAAGCATAGAGTGTGAAAACTGAGTTTCCTTGAGAGCTGCTTGGAAGCCTGATGGTGTGTGAAGTTAGTGAGCCAAATGGAGTTGTTCTCCCACAAGAACCACTCGGCTGATCCTTCTTCAATATGCCCTTCACCAACATGCAGTGTTTCCTTGATTGAATTAGCTCTCACACCAATATTTGCGTCTAGAGCCTTTGCATTGAGGGCTATCTGAAAACGGCTGTGGCGCTGAAGTTGCCTGTGAATGTGGAGTTGGTGGCATGTGAAACCCGCATGTGGAGCATTCGTTTGTGTGGGATGCTCTACCAGGTTCATTCCTAGATAATGCACTCAAAGGGCACTAAGCATAGAGTGTGAAAACTGAGTTTCCTTGAGAGCTGCTTGGAAGCCTGATGGTGTGTGAAGTTAGTGAGCCAAATGGAGTTGTTCTCCCACAAGAACCACTCGGCTGATCCTTCTTCAATATGCCCTTCACCAACATGCAGTGTTTCCTTGATTGAATTAGCTCTCACACCAATATTTGCGTCTAGAGCCTTTGCATTGAGGGCTATCTGAAAACGGCTGTGGCGCTGAAGTTGCCTGTGAATGTGGAGGTGGTGGCATGTGAAACCCGCATGTGGAGCATTCGTTTGTGTGGGATGCTCTACCAGGTTCATTCCTAGATAATGCACTCAAAGGGCACTAAGCATAGAGTGTGAAAACTGAGTTTCCTTGAGAGCTGCTTGGAAGCCTGATGGTGTGTGAAGTTAGTGAGCCAAATGGAGTTGTTCTCCCACAAGAACCACTCGGCTGATCCTTCTTCAATATGCCCTTCACCAACATGCAGTGTTTCCTTGATTGAATTAGCTCTCACACCAATATTTGCGTCTAGAGCCTTTGCATTGAGGGCTATCTGAAAACGGCTGTGGCGCTGAAGTTGCCTGTGAATGTGGAGTTGGTGGCATGTGAAACCCGCATGTGGAGCATTCGTTTGTGTGGGATGCTCTACCAGGTTCATTCCTAGATAATGCACTCAAAGGGCACTAAGCATAGAGTGTGAAAACTGAGTTTCCTTGAGAGCTGCTTGGAAGCCTGATGGTGTGTGAAGTTAGTGAGCCAAATGGAGTTGTTCTCCCACAAGAACCACTCGGCTGATCCTTCTTCAATATGCCCTTCACCAACATGCAGTGTTTCCTTGATTGAATTAGCTCTCACACCAATATTTGCGTCTAGAGCCTTTGCATTGAGGGCTATCTGAAAACGGCTGTGGCGCTGAAGTTGCCTGTGAATGTGGAGTTGGTGGCATGTGAAACCCGCATGTGGAGCATTCGTTTGTGTGGGATGCTCTACCAGGTTCATTCCTAGATAATGCACTCAAAGGGCACTAAGCATAGAGTGTGAAAACTGAGTTTCCTTGAGAGCTGCTTGGAAGCCTGATGGTGTGTGAAGTTAGTGAGCCAAATGGAGTTGTTCTCCCACAAGAACCACTCGGCTGATCCTTCTTCAATATGCCCTTCACCAACATGCAGTGTTTCCTTGATTGAATTAGCTCTCACACCAATATTTGCGTCTAGAGCCTTTGCATTGAGGGCTATCTGAAAACGGCTGTGGCGCTGAAGTTGCCTGTGAATGTGGAGGTGGTGGCATGTGAAACCCGCATGTGGAGCATTCGTTTGTGTGGGATGCTCTACCAGGTTCATTCCTAGATAATGCACTCAAAGGGCACTAAGCATAGAGTGTGAAAACTGAGTTTCCTTGAGAGCTGCTTGGAAGCCTGATGGTGTGTGAAGTTAGTGAGCCAAATGGAGTTGTTCTCCCACAAGAACCACTCGGCTGATCCTTCTTCAATATGCCCTTCACCAACATGCAGTGTTTCCTTGATTGAATTAGCTCTCACACCAATATTTGCGTCTAGAGCCTTTGCATTGAGGGCTATCTGAAAACGGCTGTGGCGCTGAAGTTGCCTGTGAATGTGGAGGTGGTGGCATGTGAAACCCGCATGTGGAGCATTCGTTTGTGTGGGATGCTCTACCAGGTTCATTCCTAGATAATGCACTCAAAGGGCACTAAGCATAGAGTGTGAAAACTGAGTTTCCTTGAGAGCTGCTTGGAAGCCTGATGGTGTGTGAAGTTAGTGAGCCAAATGGAGTTGTTCTCCCACAAGAACCACTCGGCTGATCCTTCTTCAATATGCCCTTCACCAACATGCAGTGTTTCCTTGATTGAATTAGCTCTCACACCAATATTTGCGTCTAGAGCCTTTGCATTGAGGGCTATCTGAAAACGGCTGTGGCGCTGAAGTTGCCTGTGAATGTGGAGTTGGTGGCATGTGAAACCCGCATGTGGAGCATTCGTTTGTGTGGGATGCTCTACCAGGTTCATTCCTAGATAATGCACTCAAAGGGCACTAAGCATAGAGTGTGAAAACTGAGTTTCCTTGAGAGCTGCTTGGAAGCCTGATGGTGTGTGAAGTTAGTGAGCCAAATGGAGTTGTTCTCCCACAAGAACCACTCGGCTGATCCTTCTTCAATATGCCCTTCACCAACATGCAGTGTTTCCTTGATTGAATTAGCTCTCACACCAATATTTGCGTCTAGAGCCTTTGCATTGAGGGCTATCTGAAAACGGCTGTGGCGCTGAAGTTGCCTGTGAATGTGGAGGTGGTGGCATGTGAAACCCGCATGTGGAGCATTCGTTTGTGTGGGATGCTCTACCAGGTTCATTCCTAGATAATGCACTCAAAGGGCACTAAGCATAGAGTGTGAAAACTGAGTTTCCTTGAGAGCTGCTTGGAAGCCTGATGGTGTGTGAAGTTAGTGAGCCAAATGGAGTTGTTCTCCCACAAGAACCACTCGGCTGATCCTTCTTCAATATGCCCTTCACCAACATGCAGTGTTTCCTTGATTGAATTAGCTCTCACACCAATATTTGCGTCTAGAGCCTTTGCATTGAGGGCTATCTGAAAACGGCTGTGGCGCTGAAGTTGCCTGTGAATGTGGAGTTGGTGGCATGTGAAACCCGCAAGTGGAGCATTCGTAAGTGTGGGATGCTCTACCATGTTCATTCCTAGATAAAGCACTCAAAGGGCACTAAGCATAGAGTGTGAAAACTGAGTTTCCTTGAGAGCTGCTTGGAAGCCTGATGGTGTGTGAAGTTAGTGAGCCAAATGGAGTTGTTCTCCCACAAGAACCACTCGGCTGATCCTTCTTCAATATGCCCTTCAACAACATGCAGTGTTTCCTTGATTGAATTAGCTCTCACACCAATATTTGCGTCTAGAGCCTTTGCATTGAGGGCTATCTGAAAACGGCTGTGGCGCTGAAGTTGCCTGTGAATGTGGAGTTGGTGGCATGTGAAACCCGCATGTGGAGCATTCGTTTGTGTGGGATGCTCTACCAGGTTCATTCCTAGATAATGCACTCAAAGGGCACTAAGCATAGAGTGTGAAAACTGAGTTTCCTTGAGAGCTGCTTGGAAGCCTGATGGTGTGTGAAGTTAGTGAGCCAAATGGAGTTGTTCTCCCACAAGAACCACTCGACTGATTCTTCTTCAATATGCCCTTCACCAACATGCAGTGTTTCCTTGATTGAATTAGCTCTCACACCAATATTTGCGTCTAGAGCCTTTGCATTGAGGGCTATCTGAAAACGGCTGTGGCGCTGAAGTTGCCTGTGAATGTGGAGGTGGTGGCATGTGAAACCCGCAAGTGGAGCATTCGAAAGTGTGGGATGCTCTACCAGGTTCATTCCTAGATAATGCACTCAAAGGGCACTAAGCATAGAGTGTGAAAACTGAGTTTCCTTGAGAGCTGCTTGGAAGCCTGATGGTGTGTGAAGTTAGTGAGCCAAATGGAGTTGTTCTCCCACAAGAACCACTCGGCTGATCCTTCTTCAATATGCCCTTCACCAACATGCAGTGTTTCCTTGATTGAATTAGCTCTCACACCAATATTTGCGTCTAGAGCCTTTGCATTGAGGGCTATCTGAAAACGGCTGTGGCGCTGAAGTTGCCTGTGAATGTGGAGGTGGTGGCATGTGAAACCCGCATGTGGAGCATTCGTTTGTGTGGGATGCTCTACCAGGTTCATTCCTAGATAATGCACTCAAAGGGCACTAAGCATAGAGTGTGAAAACTGAGTTTCCTTGAGAGCTGCTTGGAAGCCTGATGGTGTGTGAAGTTAGTGAGCCAAATGGAGTTGTTCTCCCACAAGAACCACTCGGCTGATCCTTCTTCAATATGCCCTTCACCAACATGCAGTGTTTCCTTGATTGAATTAGCTCTCACACCAATATTTGCGTCTAGAGCCTTTGCATTGAGGGCTATCTGAAAACGGCTGTGGCGCTGAAGTTGCCTGTGAATGTGGAGTTGGTGGCATGTGAAACCCGCAAGTGGAGCATTCGTAAGTGTGGGATGCTCTACCATGTTCATTCCTAGATAAAGCACTCAAAGGGCACTAAGCATAGAGTGTGAAAACTGAGTTTCCTTGAGAGCTGCTTGGAAGCCTGATGGTGTGTGAAGTTAGTGAGCCAAATGGAGTTGTTCTCCCACAAGAACCACTCGGCTGATCCTTCTTCAATATGCCCTTCACCAACATGCAGTGTTTCCTTGATTGAATTAGCTCTCACACCAATATTTGCGTCTAGAGCCTTTGCATTGAGGGCTATCTGAAAACGGCTGTGGCGCTGAAGTTGCCTGTGAATGTGGAGTTGGTGGCATGTGAAACCCGCATGTGGAGCATTCG
Organism: Ochotona princeps; assembly: GCF_030435755.1. Taxonomy (NCBI): domain Eukaryota; kingdom Metazoa; phylum Chordata; class Mammalia; order Lagomorpha; family Ochotonidae; genus Ochotona; species Ochotona princeps. The sequence continues at coordinate 52,586 of NW_026696604.1, read as the reverse complement.
TTTGTGTGGGATGCTCTACCAGGTTCATTCCTAGATAATGCACTCAAAGGGTACTAAGCATAGAGTGTGAAAACTGAGTTTCCTTGAGAGCTGCTTGGAAGCCTGATGGTGTGTGAAGTTAGTGAGCCAAATGGAGTTGTTCTCCCACAAGAACCACTCGGCTGATCCTTCTTCAATATGCCCTTCACCAACATGCAGTGTTTCCTTGATTGAATAAGCTCTCACACCAATATTTGCGTCTAGAGCCTTTGCATTGAGGGCTATCTGAAAACGGCTGTGGCGCTGAAGTTGCCTGTGAATGTGGAGTTGGTGGCATGTGAAACCCGCATGTGGAGCATTCGTTTGTGTGGGATGCTCTACCAGGTTCATTCCTAGATAATGCACTCAAAGGGCACTAAGCATAGAGTGTGAAAACTAAGTTTCCTTGAGAGCTGCTTGGAAGCCTGATGGTGTGTGAAGTTAGTGAGCCAAATGGAGTTGTTCTCCCACAAGAACCACTCGGCTGATCCTTCTTCAATATGCCCTTCACCAACATGCAGTGTTTCCTTGATTGAATTAGCTCTCACACCAATATTTGCGTCTAGAGCCTTTGCATTGAGGGCTATCTGAAAACGGCTGTGGCGCTGAAGTTGCCTGTGAATGTGGAGTTGGTGGCATGTGAAACCCGCATGTGGAGCATTCGTTTGTGTGGGATGCTCTACCAGGTTCATTCCTAGATAATGCACTCAAAGGGCACTAAGCATAGAGTGTGAAAACTGAGTTTCCTTGAGAGCTGCTTGGAAGCCTGATGGTGTGTGAAGTTAGTGAGCCAAATGGAGTTGTTCTCCCACAAGAACCACTCGGCTGATCCTTCTTCAATATGCCCTTCACCAACATGCAGTGTTTCCTTGATTGAATTAGCTCTCACACCAATATTTGCGTCTAGAGCCTTTGCATTGAGGGCTATCTGAAAACGGCTGTGGCGCTGAAGTTGCCTGTGAATGTGGAGTTGGTGGCATGTGAAACCCGCATGTGGAGCATTCGTTTTTGTGGGATGCTCTACCAGGTTCATTCCTAGATAATGCACTCAAAGGGCACTAAGCATAGAGTGTGAAAACTGAGTTTCCTTGAGAGCTGCTTGGAAGCCTGATGGTGTGTGAAGTTAGTGAGCCAAATGGAGTTGTTCTCCCACAAGAACCACTCGGCTGATCCTTCTTCAATATGCCCTTCACCAACATGCAGTGTTTCCTTGATTGAATTAGCTCTCACACCAATATTTGCGTCTAGAGCCTTTGCATTGAGGGCTATCTGAAAACGGCTGTGGCGCTGAAGTTGCCTGTGAATGTGGAGTTGGTGGCATGTGAAACCCGCATGTGGAGCATTCGTTTGTGTGGGATGCTCTACCAGGTTCATTCCTAGATAATGCACTCAAAGGGCACTAAGCATAGAGTGTGAAAACTGAGTTTCCTTGAGAGCTGCTTGGAAGCCTGATGGTGTGTGAAGTTAGTGAGCCAAATGGAGTTGTTCTCCCACAAGAACCACTCGGCTGATCCTTCTTCAATATGCCCTTCACCAACATGCAGTGTTTCCTTGATTGAATTAGCTCTCACACCAATATTTGCGTCTAGAGCCTTTGCATTGAGGGCTATCTGAAAACGGCTGTGGCGCTGAAGTTGCCTGTGAATGTGGAGTTGGTGGCATGTGAAACCCGCATGTGGAGCATTCGTTTGTGTGGGATGCTCTACCATGTTCATTCCTAGATAATGCACTCAAAGGGCACTAAGCATAGAGTGTGAAAACTGAGTTTCCTTGAGAGCTGCTTGGAAGCCTGATGGTGTGTGAAGTTAGTGAGCCAAATGGAGTTGTTCTCCCACAAGAACCACTCGGCTGATCCTTCTTCAATATGCCCTTCACCAACATGCAGTGTTTCCTTGATTGAATTAGCTCTCACACCAATATTTGCGTCTAGAGCCTTTGCATTGAGGGCTATCTGAAAACGGCTGTGGCGCTGAAGTTGCCTGTGAATGTGGAGTTGGTGGCATGTGAAACCCGCAAGTCGAGCATTCGTAAGTGTGGGATGCTCTACCATGTTCATTCCTAGATAATGCACTCAAAGGGCACTAAGCATAGAGTGTGAAAACTGAGTTTCCTTGAGAGCTGCTTGGAAGCCTGATGGTGTGTGAAGTTAGTGAGCCAAATGGAGTTGTTCTCCCACAAGAACCACTCGGCTGATCCTTCTTCAATATGCCCTTCACCAACATGCAGTGTTTCCTTGATTGAATTAGCTCTCACACCAATATTTGCGTCTAGAGCCTTTGCATTGAGGGCTATCTGAAAACGGCTGTGGCGCTGAAGTTGCCTGTGAATGTGGAGTTGGTGGCATGTGAAACCCGCATGTGGAGCATTCGTTTGTGTGGGATGCTCTACCAGGTTCATTCCTAGATAATGCACTCAAAGGGCACTAAGCATAGAGTGTGAAAACTAAGTTTCCTTGAGAGCTGCATGGAAGCCTGATGGTGTGTGAAGTTAGTGAGCCAAATGGAGTTGTTCTCCCACAAGAACCACTCGGCTGATCCTTCTTCAATATGCCCTTCACCAACATGCAGTGTCTCCTTGATTGAATTAGCTCTCACACCAATATTTGCGTCTAGAGCCTTTGCACTGAGGGCTATCTGAAAACGGCTGTGGCGCTGAAGTTGCCTGTGAATGTGGAGGTGGTGGCATGTGAAACCCGCATGTGGAGCATTCGTTTGTGTGGGATGCTCTACCAGGTTCATTCCTAGATAATGCACTCAAAGGGCACTAAGCATAGAGTGTGAAAACTGAGTTTCCTTGAGAGCTGCTTGGAAGCCTGATGGTGTGTGAAGTTAGTGAGCCAAATGGAGTTGTTCTCCCACAAGAACCACTCGGCTGATCCTTCTTCAATATGCCCTTCACCAACATGCAGTGTTTCCTTGATTGAATTAGCTCTCACACCAATATTTGCGTCTAGAGCCTTTGCATTGAGGCCTATCTGAAAACGGCTGTGGCGCTGAAGTTGCCTGTGAATGTGGAGTTGGTGGCATGTGAAACCCGCATGTGGAGCATTCCTTTGTGTGGGATGCTCTACCAGGTTCATTCCTAGATAATGCACTCAAAGGGCACTAAGCATAGAGTGTGAAAACTGAGTTTCCTTGAGAGCTGCTTGGAAGCCTGATGGTGTGTGAAGTTAGTGAGCCAAATGGAGTTGTTCTCCCACAAGAACCACTCGGCTGATCCTTCTTCAATATGCCCTTCAACAACATGCAGTGTTTCCCTGATTGAATTAGCTCTCACACCAATATTTGCGTCTAGAGCCTTTGCATTGAGGGCTATCTGAAAACGGCTGTGGCGCTGAAGTTGCCTGTGAATGTGGAGTTGGTGGCATGTGAAACCCGCATGTGGGGCATTCGTTTGTGTGGGATGCTCTACCAGGTTCATTCCTAGATAATGCACTCAAAGGGCACTAAGCATAGAGTGTGAAAACTGAGTTTCCTTGAGAGCTGCTTGGAAGCCTGATGGTGTGTGAAGTTAGTGAGCCAAATGGAGTTGTTCTCCCACAAGAACCACTCGGCTGATCCTTCTTCAATATGCCCTTCACCAACATGCAGTGTTTCCTTGATTGAATTAGCTCTCACACCAATATTTGCGTCTAGAGCCTTTGCATTGAGGGCTATCTGAAAACGGCTGTGGCGCTGAAGTTGCCTGTGAATGTGGAGTTGGTGGCATGTGAAACCCGCAAGTGGAGCATTCGTAAGTGTGGGATGCTCTACCATGTTCATTAATAGATAATGCACACAAAGGGCACTAAGCATAGAGTGTGAAAACTGAGTTTCCTTGAGAGCTGCTTGGAAGCCTGATGGTGTGTGATGTTAGTGAGCCAAATGGAGTTGTTCTCCCACAAGAACCACTCGGCTGATCCTTCTTCAATATGCCCTTCACCAACATGCAGTGTTTCCTTGATTGAATTAGCTCTCACACCAATATTTGCGTCTAGAGCCTTTGCATTGAGGGCTATCTGAAAACGGCTGTGGCGCTGAAGTTGCCTGTGAATGTGGAGTTGGTGGCATGTGAAACCCGCATGTGGAGCATTCGTTTGTGTGGGATGCTCTACCAGGTTCATTCCTAGATAATGCACTCAAAGGGCACTAAGCATAGAGTGTGAAAACTGAGTTTCCTTGAGAGTTGCTTGGAAGCCTGATGGTGTGTGAAGTTAGAGAGCCAAATGGAGTTGTTCTCCCACAAGAACCACTCGGCTGATCCTTCTTCAATATGCCCTTCACCAACATGCAGTGTTTCCCTGATTGAATTAGCTCTCACACCAATATTTGCGTCTAGAGCCTTTGCATTGAGGGCTATCTGAAAACGGCTGTGGCGCTGAAGTTGCCTGTGAGTGTGGAGGTGGTGGCATGTGAAACCCGCATGTGGAGCATTCGTTTGTGTGGGATGCTCTCCAAGCTTCATTTCAGTCCTAGGCACTCAAAGGGCACTAAGCATAGAGTGTTAAAACTGAGTTTCCTTGAGAGCTGCTTGGAAGCCTGATGGTGTGTGAAGTTAGTGAGCCAAATGGAGTTGTTCTCCCACAAGAACCACTCGGCTGATCCTTCTTCAATATGCCCTTCACCAACATGCAGTGTTTCCTTGATTGAATTAGCTCTCACACCAATATTTGCGTCTAGAGCCTTTGCATTGAGGGCTATCTGAAAACGGCTGTGGCGCTGAAGTTGCCTGTGAATGTGGAGTTGGTGGCATGTGAAACCCGCATGTGGAGCATTCGTTTGTGTGGGATGCTCTACCAGGTTCATTCCTTGATAAAGGCATTCAAACGGCACTAAGCATAGAGTGTGAAAACTGAGTTTCCTTGAGAGCTGCTTGGAAGCCTGATGGTGTGTGAAGTTAGTGAGCCAAATGGAGTTGTTCTCCCACAAGAACCACTCGGCTGATCCTTCTTCAATATGCCCTTCACCAACATGCAGTGTTTCCTTGATTGAATTAGCTCTCACACCAATATTTGCGTCTAGAGCCTTTGCATTGAGGGCTATCTGAAAACGGCTGTGGCGCTGAAGTTGCCTGTGAATGTGGAGTTGGTGGCATGTGAAACCCGCATGTGGAGCATTCGTTTGTGTGGGATGCTCTACCAGGTTCATTCCTAGATAATGCACTCAAAGGGCACTAAGCATAGAGTGTGAAAACTAAGTTTCCTTGAGAGCTGCTTGGAAGCCTGATGGTGTGTGAAGTTAGTGAGCCAAATGGAGTTGTTCTCCCACAAGAACCACTCGGCTGATCCTTCTTCAATATGCCCTTCACCAACATGCAGTGTTTCCTTGATTGAATTAGCTCTCACACCAATATTTGCGTCTAGAGCCTTTGCATTGAGGGCTATCTGAAAACGGCTGTGGCGCTGAAGTTGCCTGTGAATGTGCAGTTGGTGGCATGTGAAACCCGCATGTGGACCATTCGTTTGTGTGGGATGCTGACCAAGCTTCATTTCAGTCCTAGGCACACAAAGAGCACTAAGCATAGAGTGTGACAACTGAGTTTCCTTGAGAGCTGCTTGGAAGCCTGATGGTGTGTGAAGTTAGTGAGCCAAATGGAGTTGTTCTCCCACAAGAACCACTCGGCTGATCCTTCTTCAATATGCCCTTCACCAACATGCAGTGTTTCCTTGATTGAATTAGCTCTCACACCAATATTTGCGTCTAGAGCCTTTGCATTGAGGGCTATCTGAAAACGGCTGTGGCGCTGAAGTTGCCTGTGAATGTGGAGTTGGTGGCATGTGAAACCCGCATGTGGACCATTCGTTTGTGTGGGATGCTGACCAAGCTTCATTTCAGTCCTAGGCACACAAAGAGCACTAAGCATAGAGTGTGACAACTGAGTTTCCTTGAGAGCTGCTTGGAAGCCTGATGGTGTGTGAAGTTAGTGAGCCAAATGGAGTTGTTCTCCCACAAGAACCACTCGGCAGATCCTTCTTCAATATGCCCTGCACCAACATGCAGTGTTTCCTTGATTGAATTAGCTCTCACACCAATATTTGCGTCTAGAGCCTTTGCATTGAGGGCTATCTGAAAACGGCTGTGGCGCTGAAGTTGCCTGTGAATGTGGAGTTGGTGGCATGTGAAACCCGCATGTGGAGCATTCGTTTGTGTGGGATGCTCTACCAGGTTCATTCCTAGATAATGCACTCAAAGGGCACTAAGCATAGAGTGTGAAAACTGAGTTTCCTTGAGAGCTGCTTGGAAGCCTGATGGTGTGTGAAGTTAGTGAGCCAAATGGAGTTGTTCTCCCACAAGAACCACTCGGCTGATCCTTCTTCAATATGCCCTTCACCAACATGCAGTGTTTCCTTGATTGAATTATCTCTCACACCAATATTTGCGTCTAGAGCCTTTGCATTGAGGGCTATCTGAAAACGGCTGTGGCGCTGAAGTTGCCTGTGAATGTGGAGTTGGTGGCATGTGAAACCCGCATGTGGACCATTCGTTTGTGTGGGATGCTGACCAAGCTTCATTTCAGTCCTAGGCACACAAAGAGCACTAAGCATAGAGTGTGACAACTGAGTTTCCTTGAGAGCTGCTTGGAAGCCTGATGGTGTGTGAAGTTAGTGAGCCAAATGGAGTTGTTCTCCCACAAGAACCACTCGGCTGATCCTTCTTCAATATGCCCTTCACCAACATGCAGTGTTTCCTTGATTGAATTAGCTCTCACACCAATATTTGCGTCTAGAGCCTTTGCATTGAGGGCTATCTGAAAACGGCTGTGGCGCTGAAGTTGCCTGTGAATGTGGAGTTGGTGGCATGTGAAACCCGCATGTGGAGCATTCGTTTGTGTGGGATGCTCTACCAGGTTCATTCCTAGATAATGCACTCAAAGGGCACTAAGCATAGAGTGTGAAAACTGAGTTTCCTTGAGAGCTGCTTGGAAGCCTGATGGTGTGTGAAGTTAGTGAGCCAAATGGAGTTGTTCTCCCACAAGAACCACTCGGCTGATCCTTCTTCAATATGCCCTTCACCAACATGCAGTGTTTCCTTGATTGAATTAGCTCTCACACCAATATTTGCGTCTAGAGCCTTTGCATTGAGGGCTATCTGAAAACGGCTGTGGCGCTGAAGTTGCCTGTGAATGTGGAGTTGGTGGCATGTGAAACCCGCATGTGGAGCATTCGTTTGTGTGGGATGCTCTACCAGGTTCATTCCTAGATAATGCACTCAAAGGGCACTAAGCATAGAGTGTGAAAACTGAGTTTCCTTGAGAGCTGCTTGGAAGCCTGATGGTGTGTGAAGTTAGTGAGCCAAATGGAGTTGTTCTCCCACAAGAACCACTCGGCTGATCCTTCTTCAATATGCCCTTCACCAACATGCAGTGTTTCCTTGATTGAATTAGCTCTCACACCAATATTTGCGTCTAGAGCCTTTGCATTGAGGGCTATCTGAAAACGGCTGTGGCGCTGAAGTTGCCTGTGAATGTGGAGTTGGTGGCATGTGAAACCCGCATGTGGACCATTCGTTTGTGTGGGATGCTGACCAAGCTTCATTTCAGTCCTAGGCACACAAAGAGCACTAAGCATAGAGTGTGAAAACTGAGTTTCCTTGAGAGTGCTTGGAAGCCTGATGGTGTGTGAAGTTAGTGAGCCAAATGGAGTTGTTCTCCCACAAGAACCACTCGGCTGATCCTTCTTCAATATGCCCTTCACCAACATGCAGTGTTTCCTTGATTGAATTAGCTCTCACACCAATATTTGCGTCTAGAGCCTTTGCATTGAGGGCTATCTGAAAACGGCTGTGGCGCTGAAGTTGCCTGTGAATGTGGAGTTGGTGGCATGTGAAACCCGCATGTGGAGCATTCGTTTGTGTGGGATGCTCTACCAGGTTCATTCCTAGATAATGCACTCAAAGGGCACTAAGCATAGAGTGTGAAAACTGAGTTTCCTTGAGAGCTGCTTGGAAGCCTGATGGTGTGTGAAGTTAGTGAGCCAAATGGAGTTGTTCTCCCACAAGAACCACTCGGCTGATCCTTCTTCAATATGCCCTTCACCAACATGCAGTGTTTCCTTGATTGAATTAGCTCTCACACCAATATTTGCGTCTAGAGCCTTTGCATTGAGGGCTATCTGAAAACGGCTGTGGCGCTGAAGTTGCCTGTGAATGTGGAGTTGGTGGCATGTGAAACCCGCATGTGGACCATTCGTTTGTGTGGGATGCTGACCAAGCTTCATTTCAGTCCTAGGCACACAAAGAGCACTAAGCATAGAGTGTGAAAACTGAGTTTCCTTGAGAGCTGCTTGGAAGCCTGATGGTGTGTGAAGTTAGTGAGCCAAATGGAGTTGTTCTCCCTCAAGAACCACTCGGCAGATCCTTCTTCAATATGCCCTGCACCAACATGCAGTGTTTCCTTGATTGAATTAGCTCTCACACCAATATTTGCGTCTAGAGCCTTTGCATTGAGGGCTATCTGAAAACGGCTGTGGCGCTGAAGTTGCCTGTGAATGTGGAGTTGGTGGCATGTGAAACCCGCATGTGGAGCATTCGTTTGTGTGGGATGCTCTACCAGGTTCATTCCTAGATAATGCACTCAAAGGGCACTAAGCATAGAGTGTGAAAACTGAGTTTCCTTGAGAGCTGCTTGGAAGCCTGATGGTGTGTGAAGTTAGTGAGCCAAATGGAGTTGTTCTCCCACAAGAACCACTCGGCTGATCCTTCTTCAATATGCCCTTCACCAACATGCAGTGTTTCCTTGATTGAATTAGCTCTCACACCAATATTTGCGTCTAGAGCCTTTGCATTGAGGGCTATCTGAAAACGGCTGTGGCGCTGAAGTTGCCTGTGAATGTGGAGTTGGTGGCATGTGAAACCCGCATGTGGAGCATTCGTTTGTGTGGGATGCTCTACCAGGTTCATTCCTAGATAATGCACTCAAAGGGCACTAAGCATAGAGTGTGAAAACTGAGTTTCCTTGAGAGCTGCTTGGAAGCCTGATGGTGTGTGAAGTTAGTGAGCCAAATGGAGTTGTTCTCCCACAAGAACCACTCGGCTGATCCTTCTTCAATATGCCCTTCACCAACATGCAGTGTTTCCTTGATTGAATTAGCTCTCACACCAATATTTGCGTCTAGAGCCTTTGCATTGAGGGCTATCTGAAAACGGCTGTGGCGCTGAAGTTGCCTGTGAATGTGGAGTTGGTGGCATGTGAAACCCGCATGTGGAGCATTCGTTTGTGTGGGATGCTCTACCAGGTTCATTCCTAGATAATGCACTCAAAGGGCACTAAGCATAGAGTGTGAAAACTGAGTTTCCTTGAGAGCTGCTTGGAAGCCTGATGGTGTGTGAAGTTAGTGAGCCAAATGGAGTTGTTCTCCCTCAAGAACCACTCGGCTGATCCTTCTTCAATATGCCCTTCACCAACATGCAGTGTTTCCTTGATTGAATTAGCTCTCACACCAATATTGGCGTCTAGAGCCTTTGCATTGAGGGCTATCTGAAAACGGCTGTGGCGCTGAAGTTGCCTGTGAATGTGGAGTTGGTGGCATGTGAAACCCGCATGTTTAGCATTAGTTTGTGTGGGATGCTCTACCAGGTTCATTCCTAGATAATGCACTCAAAGGGCACTAAGCATAGAGTGTGAAAACTGAGTTTCCTTGAGAGCTGCTTGGAAGCCTGATGGTGTGTGAAGTTAGTGAGCCAAATGGAGTTGTTCTCGCACAAGAACCACTCGGCTGATCCTTCTTCAATATGCCCTTCACCAACATGCAGTGTTTCCTTGATTGAATTAGCTCTCACACCAATATTTGCGTCTAGAGCCTTTGCATTGAGGGCTATCTGAAAACGGCTGTGGCGCTGAAGTTGCCTGTGAATGTGGAGTTGGTGGCATGTGAAACCCGCATGTGGAGCATTCGTTTGTGTGGGATGCTCTACCAGGTTCATTCCTAGATAATGCACTAAAAAGGGCACTAAGCATAGAGTGTGAAAACTGAGTTTCCTTGAGAGCTGCTTGGAAGCCTGATCGTGTGTGAAGTTAGTGAGCCAAATGGAGTTGTTCTCCCACAAGAACCACTCGGCTGATCCTTCTTCAATATGCCCTTCACCAACATGCAGTGTTTCCTTGATTGAATTAGCTCTCACACCAATATTTGCGTCTAGAGCCTTTGCATTGAGGGCTATCTGAAAACGGCTGTGGCGCTGAAGTTGCCTGTGAATGTGGAGTTGGTGGCATGTGAAACCCGCATGTGGACCATTCGTTTGTGTGGGATGCTCTACCAGGTTCATTCCTTGATAAAGGCATTCAAACGGCACTAAGCATAGAGTGTGAAAACTGAGTTTCCTTGAGAGCTGCTTGGAAGCCTGATGGTGTGTGAAGTTAGTGAGCCAAATGGAGTTGTTCTCCCACAAGAACCACTCGGCTGATCCTTCTTCAATATGCCCTTCACCAACATGCAGTGTTTCCTTGATTGAATTAGCTCTCACACCAATATTTGCGTCTAGAGCCTTTGCATTGAGGGCTATCTGAAAACGGCTGTGGCGCTGAAGTTGCCTGTGAATGTGGAGTTGGTGGCATGTGAAACCCGCATGTGGAGCATTCGTTTGTGTGGGATGCTCTACCAGGTTCATTCCTAGATAATGCACTCAAAGGGCACTAAGCATAGAGTGTGAAAACTGAGTTTCCTTGAGAGCTGCTTGGAAGCCTGATGGTGTGTGAAGTTAGTGAGCCAAATGGAGTTGTTCTCGCACAAGAACCACTCGGCTGATCCTTCTTCAATACGCCCTTCACCAACATGCAGTGTTTCCTTGATTGAATTAGCTCTCACACCAATATTTGCGTCTAGAGCGTTTGCATTGAGGGCTATCTGAAAACGGCTGTGGCGCTGAAGTTGCCTGTGAATGTGGAGTTGGTGGCATGTGAAACCCGCATGTGGAGCATTCGTTTGTGTGGGATGCTCTACCAGGTTCATTCTAGATAATGCACTCAAAGGGCACTAAGCATAGAGTGTGACAACTGAGTTTCCTTGAGAGCTGCTTGGAAGCCTGATGGTGTGTGAAGTTAGTGAGCCAAATGGAGTTGTTCTCCCACAAGAACCACTCGGCTGATCCTTCTTCAATATGCCCTTCACCAACATGCAGTGTTTCCTTGATTGAATTAGCTCTCACACCAATATTTGCGTCTAGAGCCTTTGCATTGAGGGCTATCTGAAAACGGCTGTGGCGCTGAAGTTGCCTGTGAATGTGGAGTTGGTGGCATGTGAAACCCGCATGTGGAGCATTCGTTTGTGTGGGATGCTCTACCAGGTTCATTCCTAGATAATGCACTCAAAGGGCACTAAGCATAGAGTGTGAAAACTGAGTTTCCTTGAGAGCTGCTTGGAAGCCTGATGGTGTGTGAAGTTAGTGAGCCAAATGGAGTTGTTCTCCCACAAGAACCACTCGGCTGATCCTTCTTCAATATGCCCTTCACCAACATGCAGTGTTTCCTTGATTGAATTAGCTCTCACACCAATATTTGCGCCTAGAGCCTTTGCATTGAGGGCTATCTGAAAACGGCTGTGGCGCTGAAGTTGCCTGTGAATGTGGAGTTGGTGGCATGTGAAACCCGCATGTGGACCATTCGTTTGTGTGGGATGCTGACCAAGCTTCATTTCAGTCCTAGGCACACAAAGAGCACTAAGCATAGAGTGTGAAAACTGAGTTTCCTTGAGAGCTGCTTGGAAGCCTGATGGTGTGTGAAGTTAGTGAGCCAAATGGAGTTGTTCTCCCACAAGAACCACTCGGCTGATCCTTCTTCAATATGCCCTTCACCAACATGCAGTGTTTCCTTGATTGAATTAGCTCTCACACCAATATTTGCGTCTAGAGCCTTTGCATTGAGGGCTATCTGAAAACGGCTGTGGCGCTGAAGTTGCCTGTGAATGTGGAGTTGGTGGCATGTGAAACCCGCATGTGGAGCATTCGTTTGTGTGGGATGCTCTACCAGGTTCATTCCTAGATAATGCACTCAAAGGGCACTAAGCATAGAGTGTGAAAACTGAGTTTCCTTGAGAGCTGCTTGGAAGCCTGATGGTGTGTGAAGTTAGTGAGCCAAATGGAGTTGTTCTCCCACAAGAACCACTCGGCTGATCCTTCTTCAATATGCCCTTCACCAACATGCAGTGTTTCCTTGATTGAATTAGCTCTCACACCAATATTTGCGTCTAGAGCCTTTGCATTGAGGGCTATCTGAAAACGGCTGTGGCGCTCAAGTTGCCTGTGAATGTGGAGTTGGTGGCATGTGAAACCCGCATGTGGAGCATTCGTAAGTGTGGGATGCTCTACCAGGTTCATTCCTAGATAATGCACTCAAAGGGCACTAAGCATAGAGTGTGAAAACTGAGTTTCCTTGAGAGCTGCTTGGAAGCCTGATGGTGTGTGAAGTTAGTGAGCCAAATGGAGTTGTTCTCCCACAAGAACCACTCGGCTGATCCTTCTTCAATATGCCCTTCACCAACATGCAGTGTTTCCTTGATTGAATTAGCTCTCACACCAATATTTGCGTCTAGAGCCTTTGCATTGAGGGCTATCTGAAAACGGCTGTGGCGCTGAAGTTGCCTGTGAATGTGGAGTTGGTGGCATGTGAAACCCGCATGTGGAGCATTCGTTTGTGTGGGATGCTCTACCAGGTTCATTCCTAGATAATGCACTCAAAGGGCACTAAGCATAGAGTGTGAAAACTGAGTTTCCTTGAGAGCTGCTTGGAAGCCTGATGGTGTGTGAAGTTAGTGAGCCAAATGGAGTTGTTCTCCCACAAGAACCACTCGGCTGATCCTTCTTCAATATGCCCTTCACCAACATGCAGTGTTTCCTTGATTGAATTAGCTCTCACACCAATATTTGCGTCTAGAGCCTTTGCATTGAGGGCTATCTGAAAACGGCTGTGGCGCTGAAGTTGCCTGTGAATGTGGAGTTGGTGGCATGTGAAACCCGCATGTGGAGCATTCGTTTGCGTGGGATGCTCTACCAGGTTCATTTCAGTCCTAGCCATACAAAGGGCACTAAGCATAGAGTGTGAAAACTGAGTTTCCTTGAGAGCTGCTTGGAAGGCTGATGGTGTGTGAAGTTAGTGAGCCAAATGGAGTTGTTCTCCCACAAGAACCACTCGGCTGATCCTTCTTCAATATGCCCTTCACCAACATGCAGTGTTTCCTTGATTGAATTAGCTCTCACACCAATATTTGCGTCTAGAGCCTTTGCATTGAGGACTATCTGAAAACGGCTGTGGCGCTGAAGTTGCCTGTGAATGTGGAGTTGGTGGCATGTGAAACCCGCATGTGGAGCATTCGTTTGTGTGGGATGCTCTACCAGGTTCATTCCTAGATAATGCACTCAAAGGGCACTAAGCATAGAGTGTGAAAACTGAGTTTCCTTGAGAGCTGCTTGGAAGCCTGATGGTGTGTGAAGTTAGTGAGCCAAATGGAGTTGTTCTCCCACAAGAACCACTCGGCTTATCCTTCTTCAATATGCCCTTCACCAACATGCAGTGTTTCCTTGATTGAATTAGCTCTCACACCAATATTTGCCTCTAGAGCCTTTGCATTGAGGCCTATCTGAAAACGGCTGTGGCGCTGAAGTTGCCTGTGAATGTGGAGTTGGTGGCATGTGAAACCCGCATGTGGAGCATTCGTTTGTGTGGGATGCTCTACCAGGTTCATTTCAGTCCTAGCCATACAAAGGGCACTAAGCATAGAGTGTGAAAACTGAGTTTCCTTGAGAGCTGCTTGGAAGCCTGATGGTGTGTGAAGTTAGTGAGCCAAATGGAGTTGTTCTCCCACAAGAACCACTCGGCTGATCCTTCTTCAATATGCCCTTCACCAACATGCAGTGTTTCCTTGATTGAATTAGCTCTCACACCAATATTTGCGTCTAGAGCCTTTGCATTGAGGGCTATCTGAAAACGGCTGTGGCGCTGAAGTTGCCTGTGAATGTGGAGTTGGTGGCATGTGAAACCCGCATGTGGAGCATTAGTTTGTGTGAGATGCTGACCAAGCTTCATTTCAGTCCTAGGCACACAAAGAGCACTAAGCATAGAGTGTGAAAACTGAGTTTCCTTGAGAGCTGCTTGGAAGCCTGATGGTGTGTGAAGTTAGTGAGCCAAATGGAGTTGTTCTCCCACAAGAACCACTCGGCTGATCCTTCTTCAATATGCCCTTCACCAACATGCAGTGTTTCCTTGATTGAATTAGCTTTCACACCAATATTTGCGTCTAGAGCCTTTGCATTGAGGGCTATCTGAAAACTGCTGTGGCGCTGAAGTTGCCTGTGAATGTGGAGTAGGTGGCATGTGAAACCCGCATGTGGAGCATTCGTTTGTGTGGGATGCTGACCAAGCTTCATTTTAGTCCTAGGCACACAAAGAGCACTAAGCATAGAGTGTGAAAACTGAGTTTCCTTGAGAGCTGCTTGGAAGCCTGATGGTGTGTGAAGTTAGTGAGCCAAATGGAGTTGTTCTCGCACAAGAACCACTCGGCTGATCCTTCTTCAATATGCCCTTCACCAACATGCAGTGTTTCCGTGATTGAATTAGCTCTCACACCAATATTTGCGTCTAGAGCCTTTGCATTGAGGGCTATCTGAAAACGGCTGTGGCGCTGAAGTTGCCTGTGAATGTGGAGTTGGTGGCATGTGAAACCCGCATGTGGAGCATTCGTTTGTGTGGGATGCTCTCCAAGCTTCATTTCAGTCCTAGGCACTCAAAGGGCACTAAGCATAGAGTGTGAAAACTGAGTTTCCTTGAGAGCTGCTTGGAAGCCTGATGGTGTGTGAAGTTAGTGAGCCAAATGGAGTTGTTCTCCCACAAGAACCACTCGGCTGATCCTTCTTCAATATACCCTTCACCAACATGCAGTGTTTCCTTGATTGAATTAGCTCTCACACCAATATTTGCGTCTAGAGCCTTTGCATTGAGGGCTATCTGAAAACGGCTGTGGCGCTGAAGTTGCCTGTGAATGTGGAGTTGGTGGCATGTGAAACCCGCATGTGGAGCATTCGTTTGTGTGGGATGCTCTACCAGGTTCATTCCTTGATAAAGGCATTCAAACGGCACTAAGCATAGAGTGTGACAACTGAGTTTCCTTGAGAGCTGCTTGGAAGCCTGATGGTGTGTGAAGTTAGTGAGCCAAATGGAGTTGTTCTCCCACAAGAACCACTCGGCTGATCCTTCTTCAATATGCCCTTCACCAACATGCAGTGTTTCCTTGATTGAATTAGCTCTCACACCAATATTTGCGTCTAGAGCCTTTGCATTGAGGGCTATCTGAAAACGGCTGTGGCGCTGAAGTTGCTTGTGAATGTGGAGTTGGTGGCATGTGAAACCCGCATGTGGAGCATTCGTTTGTGTGGGATGCTCTACCAGGTTCATTCCTAGATCATGCACTCAAAGGGCACTAAGCATAGAGTGTGAAAACTGAGTTTCCTTGAGAGCTGCTTGGAAGCCTGATGGTGTGTGAAGTTAGTGAGCCAAATGGAGTTGTTCTCCCACAAGAACCACTCGGCTGATCCTTCTTCAATATGCCCTTCACCAACATGCAGTGTTTCCTTGATTGAATTAGCTCTCACACCAATATTTGCGTCTAGAGCCTTTGCATTGAGGGCTATCTGAAAACGGCTGTGGCGCTGAAGTTGCCTGTGAATGTGGAGTTGGTGGCATGTGAAACCCGCATGTGGAGCATTCGTTTGTGTGGGATGCTCTACCAGGTTTATTTCAGTCCTAGCCATGCAAAGGGCACTAAGCATAGAGTGTGAAAACTGAGTTTCCTTGAGAGCTGCTTGGAAGCCTGATGGTGTGTGAAGTTAGTGAGCCAAATGGAGTTGTTCTCCCACAAGAACCACTCGGCTGATCCTTCTTCAATATGCCCTTCACCACCATGCAGTGTTTCCTTGATTGAATTAGCTCTCACACCAATATTTGCGTCTAGAGCCTTTGCATTGAGGGCTATCTGAAAACGGCTGTGGCGCTGAAGTTGCCTGTGAATGTGGAGTTGGTGGCATGTGAAACCCGCATGTGGAGCATTCGTTTGTGTGGGATGCTCTACCAGGTTCATTCCTAGATAATGCACTCAAAGGGCACTAAGCATAGAGTGTGAAAACTGAGTTTCCTTGAGAGCTGCTTGGAAGCCTGATGGTGTGTGAAGTTAGTGAGCCAAATGGAGTTGTTCTCCCACAAGAACCACTCGGCTGATCCTTCTTCAATATGCCCTTCACCAACATGCAGTGTTTCCTTGATTGAATTAGCTCTCACACCAATATTTGCGTCTAGAGCCTTTGCATTGAGGGCTATCTGAAAACGGCTGTGGCGCTGAAGTTGCCTGTGAATGTGGAGTTGGTGGCATGTGAAACCCGCATGTGGAGCATTCGTTTGTGTGGGATGCTCTACCAGGTTCATTTCAGTCCTAGCCATACAAAGGGCACTAAGCATAGAGTGTGAAAACTGAGTTTCCTTGAGAGGTGCTTGGAAGCCTGATGGTGTGTGAAGTTAGTGAGCCAAATGGAGTTGTTCTCCCACAAGAACCACTCGGCTGATCCTTCTTCAATATGCCCTTCACCAACATGCAGTGTTTCCTTGAATGAATTAGCTCTCACACCAATATTTGCGTCTAGAGCCTTTGCATTGAGGGCTATCTGAAAACGGCTGTGGCACTGAAGTTGCCTGTGAATGTGGAGTTGGTGGCATGTGAAACCCGCATGTGGAGCATTCGTTTGTATGGGATGCTCTACCAGGTTCATTTCAGTCCTAGCCATACAAAGGGCACTAAGCATAGAGTGTGAAAACTGAGTTTCCTTGAGAGCTGCTTGGAAGCCTGATGGTGTGTGAAGTTAGTGAGCCAAATGGAGTTGTTCTCCCACAAGAACCACTCGGCTGATCCTTCTTCAATATGCCCTTCACCACCATGCAGTGTTTCCTTGATTGAATTAGCTCTCACACCAATATTTGCGTCTAGAGCCTTTGCATTGAGGGCTATCTGAAAACGGCTGTGGCGCTGAAGTTGCCTGTGAATGTGGAGTTGGTGGCATGTGAAACCCGCATGTGGAGCATTCGTTTGTGTGGGATGCTCTACCAGGTTCATTCCTTGATAAAGGCATTCAAACGGCACTAAGCATAGAGTGTGAAAACTGAGTTTCCTTGAGAGCTGCTTGGAAGCCTGATGGTGTGTGAAGTTAGTGAGCCAAATGGAGTTGTTCTCCCACAAGAACAACTCGGCTGATCCTTCTTCAATATGCCCTTCACCAACATGCAGTGTTTCCTTGATTGAATTAGCTCTCACACCAATATTTGCGTCTAGAGCCTTTGCATTGAGGGCTATCTGAAAACGGCTGTGGCGCTGAAGTTGCCTGTGAATGTGGAGTTGGTGGCATGTGAAACCCGCATGTGGAGCATTCGTTTGTGTGGGATGCTCTACCAGGTTCATTTCAGTCCTAGCCATACAAAGGGCACTAAGCATAGAGTGTGAAAACTGAGTTTCCTTGAGAGCTGCTTGGAAGCCTGATGGTGTGTGAAGTTAGTGAGCCAAATGGAGTTGTTCTCCCACAAGAACCACTCGGCTGATCCTTCTTCAATATGCCCTTCACCAACATGCAGTGTTTCCTTGATTGAATTAGCTCTCACACCAATATTTGCGTCTAGAGCCTTTGCATTGAGGGCTATCGGAAAACGGCTGTGGCGCTGAAGTTGCCTGTGAATGTGGAGTTGGTGGCATGTGAAACCCGCATGTGGAGCATTCGTTTGTGTGGGATGCTCTACCAGGTTCATTTCAGTCCTAGCCATACAAAGGGCACTAAGCATAGAGTGTGAAAACTGAGTTTCCTTGAGAGCTGCTTGGAAGCCTGATGGTGTGTGAAGTTAGTGAGCCAAATGGAGTTGTTCTCCCACAAGAACCACTCGGCTGATCCTTCTTCAATATGCCCTTCACCAACATGCAGTGTTTCCTTGATTGAATTAGCTCTCACACCAATATTTGCGTCTAGAGCCTTTGCATTGAGGGCTATCTGAAAACGGCTGTGGCGCTGAAGTTGCCTGTGAATGTGGAGTTGGTGGCATGTGAAACCCGCATGTGGAGCATTCGTTTGTGTGGGATGCTCTTCCAGGTTCATTCCTAGATAATGCACTCAAAGGGCACTAAGCATAGAGTGTGAAAACTGAGTTTCCTTGAGAGCTGCTTGGAAGCCTGATGGTGTGTGAAGTTAGTGAGCCAAATGGAGTTGTTCTCCCACAAGAACCACTCGGCTGATCCTTCTTCAATATGCCCTTCACCACCATGCAGTGTTTCCTTGATTGAATTAGCTCTCACACCAATATTTGCGTCTAGAGCCTTTGCATTGAGGGCTATCTGAAAACGGCTGTGGCGCTGAAGTTGCCTGTGAATGTGGAGTTGGTGGCATGTGAAACCCGCATGTGGAGCATTCGTTTGTGTGGGATGCTCTACCAGGTTCATTCCTTGATAAAGGCATTCAAACGGCACTAAGCATAGAGTGTGAAAACTGAGTTTCCTTGAGAGCTGCTTGGAAGCCTGATGGTGTGTGAAGTTAGTGAGCCAAATGGAGTTGTTCTCCCACAAGAACCACTCGGCTGATCCTTCTTCAATATGCCCTTCACCAACATGCAGTGTTTCCTTGATTGAATTAGCTCTCACACCAATATTTGCGTCTAGAGCCTTTGCATTGAGGGCTATCTGAAAACGGCTGTGGCGCTGAAGTTGCCTGTGAATGTGGAGTTGGTGGCATGTGAAACCCGCATGTGGAGCATTCGTTTGTGTGGGATGCTGACCAAGCTTCATTTCAGTCCTAGCCATACAAAGGGCACTAAGCATAGAGTGTGAAAACTGAGTTTCCTTGAGAGCTGCTTGGAAGCCTGATGGTGTGTGAAGTTAGTGAGCCAAATGGAGTTGTTCTCCCACAAGAACCACTCGGCTGATCCTTCTTCAATATGCCCTTCACCAACATGCAGTGTTTCCTTGATTGAATTAGCTCTCACACCAATATTTGCGTCTAGAGCCTTTGCATTGAGGGCTATCTGAAAACGGCTGTGGCGCTGAAGTTGCCTGTGAATGTGGAGTTGGTGGCATGTGAAACCCGCATGTGGAGCATTCGTTTGTGTGGGATGCTCTACCAGGTTCATTTCAGTCCTAGCCATACAAAGGGCACTAAGCATAGAGTGTGAAAACTGAGTTTCCTTGAGAGCTGCTTGGAAGCCTGATGGTGTGTGAAGTTAGTGAGCCAAATGGAGTTGTTCTCCCACAAGAACCACTCGGCTGATCCTTCTTCAATATGCCCTTCACCAACATGCAGTGTTTCCTTGATTGAATTAGCTCTCACACCAATATTTGCGTCTAGAGCCTTTGCATTGAGGGCTATCTGAAAACGGCTGTGGCGCTGAAGTTGCCTGTGAATGTGGAGTTGGTGGCATGTGAAACCCGCATGTGGAGCATTCGTTTGTGTGGGATGCTCTACCAGGTTCATTCCTAGATAATGCACTCAAAGGGCACTAAGCATAGAGTGTGAAAACTGAGTTTCCTTGAGAGCTGCTTGGAAGCCTGATGGTGTGTGAAGTTAGTGAGCCAAATGGAGTTGTTCTCCCACAAGAACCACTCGGCTGATCCTTCTTCAATATGCCCTTCACCAACATGCAGTGTTTCCTTGATTGAATTAGCTCTCACACCAATATTTGCGTCTAGAGCCTTTGCATTGAGGGCTATCTGAAAACGGCTGTGGCGCTGAAGTTGCCTGTGAATGTGGAGTTGGTGGCATGTGAAACCCGCATGTGGAGCATTCGTTTGTGTGGGATGCTCTACCAGGTTCATTTCAGTCCTAGCCATACAAAGGGCACTAAGCATAGAGTGTGAAAACTGAGTTTCCTTGAGAGCTGCTTGGAAGCCTGATGGTGTGTGAAGTTAGTGAGCCAAATGGAGTTGTTCTCCCACAAGAACCACTCGGCTGATTCTTCTTCAATATGCCCTTCACCAACATGCAGTGTTTCCTTGATTGAATTAGCTCTCACACCAATATTTGCGTCTAGAGCCTTTGCATTGAGGGCTATCGGAAAACGGCTGTGGTGCTGAAGTTGCCTGTGAATGTGGAGTTGGTGGCATGTGAAACCCGCATGTGGAGCATTCGTTTGTGTGGGATGCTCTACCAGGTTCATTTCAGTCCTAGCCATACAAAGGGCACTAAGCATAGAGTGTGAAAACTGAGTTTCCTTGAGAGCTGCTTGGAAGCCTGATGGTGTGTGAAGTTAGTGAGCCAAATGGAGTTGTTCTCCCACAAGAACCACTCGGCTGATCCTTCTTCAATATGCCCTTCACCAACATGCAGTGTTTCCTTGATTGAATTAGCTCTCACACCAATATTTGCGTCTAGAGCCTTTGCATTGAGGGCTATCTGAAAACGGCTGTGGCGCTGAAGTTGCCTGTGAATGTGGAGTTGGTGGCATGTGAAACCCGCATGTGGAGCATTCGTTTGTGTGGGATGCTCTACCAGGTTCATTCCTAGATCATGCACTCAAAGGGCACTAAGCATAGAGTGTGAAAACTGAGTTTCCTTGAGAGCTGCTTGGAAGCCTGATGGTGTGTGAAGTTAGTGAGCCAAATGGAGTTGTTCTCCCACAATAACCACTCGGCTGATCCTTCTTCAATATGCCCTTCACCAACATGCAGTGTTTCCTTGATTGAATTAGCTCTCACACCAATATTTGCGTCTAGAGCCTTTGCATTGAGGGCTATCTGAAAACGGCTGTGGCGCTGAAGTTGCCTGTGAATGTGGAGTTGGTGGCATGTGAAACCCGCATGTGGAGCATTCGTTTGTGTGGGATGCTCTACCAGGTTTATTTCAGTCCTAGCCATGCAAAGGGCACTAAGCATAGAGTGTGAAAACTGAGTTTCCTTGAGAGCTGCTTGGAAGCCTGATGGTGTGTGAAGTTAGTGAGCCAAATGGAGTTGTTCTCCCACAAGAACCACTCGGCTGATCCTTCTTCAATATGCCCTTCACCAACATGCAGTGTTTCCTTGATTGAATTAGCTCTCACACCAATATTTGCGTCTAGAGCCTTTGATTGAGGGCTATCTGAAAACGGCTGTGGCGCTGAAGTTGCCTGTGAATGTGGAGTTGGTGGCATGTGAAACCCGCATGTGGAGCATTCGTTTGTGTGGGATGCTCTACCAGGTTCATTCCTTGATAAAGGCATTCAAACGGCACTAAGCATAGAGTGTGACAACTGAGTTTCCTTGAGAGCTGCTTGGAAGCCTGATGGTGTGTGAAGTTAGTGAGCCAAATGGAGTTGTTCTCCCACAAGAACCACTCGGCTGATCCTTCTTCAATATGCCCTTCACCAACATGCAGTGTTTCCTTGATTGAATTAGCTCTCACACCAATATTTGCGTCTAGAGCCTTTGCATTGAGGGCTATCTGAAAACGGCTGTGGCGCTGAAGTTGCCTGTGAATGTGGAGTTGGTGGCATGTGAAACCCGCATGTGGAGCATTCGTTTGTGTGGGATGCTCTACCAGGTTCATTCCTTGATAAAGGCATTCAAACGGCACTAAGCATAGAGTGTGACAACTGAGTTTCCTTGAGAGCTGCTTGGAAGCCTGATGGTGTGTGAAGTTAGTGAGCCAAATGGAGTTGTTCTCCCACAAGAACCACTCGGCTGATCCTTCTTCAATATGCCCTTCACCAACATGCAGTGTTTCCTTGATTGAATTAGCTCTCACACCAATATTTGCGTCTAGAGCCTTTGCATTGAGGGCTATCTGAAAACGGCTGTGGCGCTGAAGTTGCCTGTGAATGTGGAGTTGGTGGCATGTGAAACCCGCATGTGGAGCATTCGTTTGTGTGGGATGCTCTACCAGGTTCATTCCTTGATAAAGGCATTCAAACGGCACTAAGCATAGAGTGTGACAACTGAGTTTCCTTGAGAGCTGCTTGGAAGCCTGATGGTGTGTGAAGTTAGTGAGCCAAATGGAGTTGTTCTCCCACAAGAACCACTCGGCTGATCCTTCTTCAATATGCCCTTCACCAACATGCAGTGTTTCCTTGATTGAATTAGCTCTCACACCCAATATTTGCGTCTAGAGCCTTTGCATTGAGGGCTATCTGAAAACGGCTGTGCGCTGAAGTTGCCTGTGAATGTGCAGTTGGTGGCATGTGAAACCCGCATGTGGACCATTCGTTTGTGTGGGATGCTCTACCAGGTTCATTTCAGTCCTAGCCATACAAAGGGCACTAAGCATAGAGTGTGAAAACTGAGTTTCCTTGAGAGCTGCTTGGAAGCCTGATGGTGTGTGAAGTTAGTGAGCCAAATGGAGTTGTTCTCCCACAAGAACCACTCGGCTGATCCTTCTTCAATATGCCCTTCACCAACATGCAGTGTTTCCTTGATTGAATTAGCTCTCACACCAATATTTGCGTCTAGAGCCTTTGCATTGAGGGCTATCTGAAAACGGCTGTGGCGCTGAAGTTGCCTGTGAATGTGGAGTTGGTGGCATGTGAAACCCGCATGTGGAGCATTCGTTTGTATGGGATGCTCTACCAGGTTCATTTCAGTCCTAGCCATACAAAGGGCACTAAGCATAGAGTGTGAAAACTGAGTTTCCTTGAGAGCTGCTTGGAAGCCTGATGGTGTGTGAAGTTAGTGAGCCAAATGGATTTGTTCTCCCACAAGAACCACTCGGCTGATCCTTCTTCAATATGCCCTTCACCAACATGCAGTGTTTCCTTGATTGAATTAGCTCTCACACCAATATTTGCGTCTAGAGCCTTTGCATTGAGGGCTATCTGAAAACGGCTGTGGCGCTGAAGTTGCCTGTGAATGTGGAGTTGGTGGCATGTGAAACCCGCATGTGGAGCATTCGTTTGTGTGGGATGCTCTACCAGGTTCATTCCTAGATAATGCACTCAAAGGGCACTAAGCATAGAGTGTGAAAACTGAGTTTCCTGAGAGCTGCTTGGAAGCCTGATGGTGTGTGAAGTTAGTGAGCCAAATGGAGTTGTTCTCCCACAAGAACCACTCGGCTGATCCTTCTTCAATATGCCCTTCACCACCATGCAGTGTTTCCTTGATTGAATTAGCTCTCACACCAATATTTGCGTCTAGAGCCTTTGCATTGAGGGCTATCTGAAAACGGCTGTGGCGCTGAAGTTGCCTGTGAATGTGGAGTTGGTGGCATGTGAAACCCGCATGTGGAGCATTCGTTTGTGTGGGATGCTCTACCAGGTTCATTCCTTGATAAAGGCATTCAAACGGCACTAAGCATAGAGTGTGAAAACTGAGTTTCCTTGAGAGCTGCTTGGAAGCCTGATGGTGTGTGAAGTTAGTGAGCCAAATGGAGTTGTTCTCCCACAAGAACCACTCGGCTGATCCTTCTTCAATATGCCCTTCACCAACATGCAGTGTTTCCTTGATTGAATTAGCTCTCACACCAATATTTGCGTCTAGAGCCTTTGCATTGAGGGCTATCTGAAAACGGCTGTGGCGCTGAAGTTGCCTGTGAATGTGGAGTTGGTGGCATGTGAAACCCGCATGTGGAGCATTCGTTTGTGTGGGATGCTCTACCAGGTTCATTTCAGTCCTAGCCATACAAAGGGCACTAAGCATAGAGTGTGAAAACTGAGTTTCCTTGAGAGATGCTTGGAAGCCTGATGGTGTGTGAAGTTAGTGAGCCAAATGGAGTTGTTCTCCCACAAGAACCACTCGGCTGATCCTTCTTCAATATGCCCTTCACCAACATGCAGTGTTTCCTTGATTGAATTAGCTCTCACACCAATATTTGCGTCTAGAGCCTTTGCATTGAGGGTTATCGGAAAACGGCTGTGGCGCTGAAGTTGCCTGTGAATGTGGAGTTGGTGGCATGTGAAACCCGCATGTGGAGCATTCGTTTGTGTTGGATGCTCTACCAGGTTCATTCCTAGATAATGCACTCAAAGGGCACTAAGCATAGAGTGTGAAAACTGAGTTTCCTTGAGAGCTGCTTGGAAGCCTGATGGTGTGTGAAGTTAGTGAGCCAAATGGAGTTGTTCTCCCACAAGAACCACTCGGCTGATCCTTCTTCAATATGCCCTTCACCAACATGCAGTGTTTCCTTGATTGAATTAGCTCTCACACCAATATTTGCGTCTAGAGCCTTTGCATTGAGGGCTATCTGAAAACGGCTGTGGCGCTGAAGTTGCCTGTGAATGTGGAGTTGGTGGCATGTGAAACCCGCATGTGGAGCATTCGTTTGTGTGGGATGCTCTACCAGGTTCATTTCAGTCCTAGCCTATACAAAGGGCACTAAGCATAGAGTGTGAAAACTGAGTTTCCTTGAGAGCTGCTTGGAAGCCTGATGGTGTGTGAAGTTAGTGAGCCAAATGGAGTTGTTCTCCCACAAGAACCACTCGGCTGATCCTTCTTCAATATGCCCTTCACCAACATGCAGTGTTTCCTTGATTGAATTAGCTCTCACACCAATATTTGCGTCTAGAGCCTTTGCATTGAGGGCTATCTGAAAACGGCTGTGGCGCTGAATTTGCCTGTGAATGTGGAGTTGGTGGCATGTGAAACCCGCATGTGGAGCATTCGTTTGTGTGGGATGCTCTACCAGGTTCATTTCAGTCCTAGCCATACAAAGGGCACTAAGCATAGAGTGTGAAAACTGAGTTTCCTTGAGAGCTGCTTGGAAGCCTGATGGTGTGTGAAGTTAGTGAGCCAAATGGAGTTGTTCTCCCACAAGAACCACTCGGCTGATCCTTCTTCAATATGCCCTTCACCAACATGCAGTGTTTCCTTGATTGAATTAGCTCTCACACCAATATTTGCGTCTAGAGCCTTTGCATTGAGGGCTATCTGAAAACGGCTGTGGCGCTGAAGTTGCCTGTGAATGTGGAGTTGGTGGCATGTGAAACCCGCATGTGGAGCATTCGTTTGTGTGGGATGCTCTACCAGGTTCATTCCTAGATAATGCACTCAAAGGGCAACTAAGCATAGAGTGTGAAAACTGAGTTTCCTTGAGAGCTGCTTGGAAGCCTGATGGTGTGTGAAGTTAGTGAGCCAAATGGAGTTGTTCTCCCACAAGAACCACTCGGCTGATCCTTCTTCAATATGCCCTTCACCAACATGCAGTGTTTCCTTGATTGAATTAGCTCTCACACCAATATTTGCGTCTAGAGCGTTTGCATTGAGGGCTATCTGAAAACGGGTGTGGCGCTGAAGTTGCCTGTGAATGTGGAGTTGGTGGCATGTGAAACCCGCATGTGGAGCATTCGTTTGTGTGGGATGCTCTACCAGTTCATTCCTTGATAAAGGCATTCAAACGGCACTAAGCATAGAGTGTGAAAACTGAGTTTCCTTGAGAGCTGCTTGGAAGCCTGATGGTGTGTGAAGTTAGTGAGCCAAATGGAGTTGTTCTCCCACAAGAACCACTCGGCTGATCCTTCTTCAATATGCCCTTCACCAACATGCAGTGTTTCCTTGATTGAATTAGCTCTCACACCAATATTTGCGTCTAGAGCCTTTGCATTGAGGGCTATCTGAAAACGGCTGTGGCGCTGAAGTTGCCTGTGAATGTGGAGTTGGTGGCATGTGAAACCCGCATGTGGAGCATTCGTTTGTGTGGGATGCTCTACCAGGTTCATTTCAGTCCTAGCCATACAAAGGGCACTAAGCATAGAGTGTGAAAACTGAGTTTCCTTGAGAGCTGCTTGGAAGCCTGATGGTGTGTGAAGTTAGTGAGCCAAATGGAGTTGTTCTCCCACAAGAACCACTCAGCTGATCCTTCTTCAATATGCCCTTCACCAACATGCAGTGTTTCCTTGATTGAATTAGCTCTCACACCAATATTTGCGTCTAGAGCCTTTGCATTGAGGGCTATCTGAAAACGGCTGTGGCGCTGAAGTTGCCTGTGAATGTGGAGTTGGTGGCATGTGAAACCCGCATGTGGAGCATTCGTTTGTGTGGGATGCTCTACCAGGTTCATTCCTAGATAATGCACTCAAAGGGCACTAAACATAGAGTGTGAAAACTGAGTTTCCTTGAGAGCTGCTTGGAAGCCTGATGGTGTGTGAAGTTAGTGAGCCAAATGGAGTTGTTCTCCCACAAGAACCACTCGGCTGATCATTCTTCAATATGCCCTTCACCACCATGCAGTGTTTCCTTGATTGAATTAGCTCTCACACCAATATTTGCGTCTAGAGCCTTTGCATTGAGGGCTATCTGAAAACGGCTGTGGCGCTGAAGTTGCCTGTGAATGTGGAGTTGGTGGCATGTGAAACCCGCATGTGGAGCATTCGTTTGTGTGGGATGCTCTACCAGGTTCATTTCAGTCCTAGCCATACAAAGGGCACTAAGCATAGAGTGTGAAAACTGAGTTTCCTTGAGAGCTGCTCGGAAGCCTGATGGTGTGTGAAGTTAGTGAGCCAAATGGAGTTGTTCTCCCACAAGAACCACTCGGCTGATCCTTCTTCAATATGCCCTTCACCAACATGCAGTGTTTCCTTGATTGAATTAGCTCTCACACCAATATTTGCGTCTAGAGCCTTTGCATTGAGGGCTATCTGAAAACGGCTGTGGCGCTGAAGTTGCCTGTGAATGTGGAGTTGGTGGCATGTGAAACCCGCATGTGGAGCATTCGTTTGTGTGGGATGCTCTACCAGGTTCATTTCAGTCCTAGCCTTACAAAGTGCACTAAGCATAGAGTGTGACAACTGAGTTTCCTTGAGAGCTGCTTGGAAGCCTGATGGTGTGTGAAGTTAGTGAGCCAAATGGAGTTGTTCTCCCACAAGAACCACTCGGCTGATCCTTCTTCAATATGCCCTTCACCAACATGCAGTGTTTCCTTGATTGAATTAGCTCTCACACCAATATTTGCGTCTAGAGCGTTGCATTGAGGGCTATCTGAAAACGGCTGTGGCGCTGAAGTTGCCTGTGAATGTGGAGTTGGTGGCATGTGAAACCCGCATGTGGAGCATTCGTTTGTGTGGGATGCTCTACCAGGTTCATTCCTTGATAAAGGCATTCAAACGGCACTAAGCATAGAGTGTGAAAACTGAGTTTCCTTGAGAGGTGCTTGGAAGCCTG
This sequence comes from Ochotona princeps, assembly GCF_030435755.1. Taxonomy (NCBI): domain Eukaryota; kingdom Metazoa; phylum Chordata; class Mammalia; order Lagomorpha; family Ochotonidae; genus Ochotona; species Ochotona princeps. The sequence continues at coordinate 25,534 of NW_026696604.1, read as the reverse complement.
ATGGTGTGTGAAGTTAGTGAGCCAAATGGAGTTGTTCTCCCACAAGAACCACTCGGCTGATCCTTCTTCAATATGCCCTTCACCAACATGCAGTGTTTCCTTGATTGAATTAGCTCTCACACCAATATTTGCGTCTAGAGCCTTTGCATTGAGGGCTATCTGAAAACGGCTGTGGCGCTGAAGTTGCCTGTGAATGTGGAGTTGGTGGCATGTGAAACCCGCATGTGGAGCATTCGTTTGTGTGGGATGCTCTACCAGGTTCATTCCTAGATCATGCACTCAAAGGGCACTAAGCATAGAGTGTGAAAACTGAGTTTCCTTGAGAGCTGCTTGGAAGCCTGATGGTGTGTGAAGTTAGTGAGCCAAATGGAGTTGTTCTCCCACAAGAACCACTCGGCTGATCCTTCTTCAATATGCCCTTCACCAACATGCACTGTTTCCTTGATTGAATTAGCTCTCACACCAATATTTGCGTCTAGAGCCTTTGCATTGAGGGCTATCTGAAAACGGCTGTGGCGCTGAAGTTGCCTGTGAATGTGGAGTTGGTGGCATGTGAAACCCGCATGTGGAGCATTCGTTAGTGTGGGATGCTCTACCAGGTTTATTTCAGTCCTAGCCATGCAAAGGGCACTAAGCATAGAGTGTGAAAACTGAGTTTCCTTGAGAGCTGCTTGGAAGCCTGATGGTGTGTGAAGTTAGTGAGCCAAATGGAGTTGTTCTCCCACAAGAACCACTCGGCTGATCCTTCTTCAATATGCCCTTCACCAACATGCAGTGTTTCCTTGATTGAATTAGCTCTCACACCAATATTTGCGTCTAGAGCCTTTGCATTGAGGGCTATCTGAAAACGGCTGTGGCGCTGAAGTTGCCTTTGAATGTGGAGTTGGTGGCATGTGAAACCCGCATGTGGAGCATTCGTTTGTGTGGGATGCTCTACCAGGTTTATTTCAGTCCTAGCCATGCAAAGGGCACTAAGCATAGAGTGTGAAAACTGAGTTTCCTTGAGAGCTGCTTGGAAGCCTGATGGTGTGTGAAGTTAGTGAGCCAAATGGAGTTGTTCTCCCACAAGAACCACTCGGCTGATCCTTCTTCAATATGCCCTTCACCAACATGCAGTGTTTCCTTGATTGAATTAGCTCTCACACCAATATTTGCGTCTAGAGCCTTTGCATTGAGGGCTATCTGAAAACGGCTGTGGCGCTGAAGTTGCCTGTGAATGTGGAGTTGGTGGCATGTGAAACCCGCATGTGGAGCATTCGTTTGTGTGGGATGCTCTACCAGGTTCATTCCTAGATAATGCACTCAAAGGGCACTAAGCATAGAGTGTGAAAACTGAGTTTCCTTGAGAGCTGCTTGGAAGCCTGATGGTGTGTGAAGTTAGTGAGCCAAATGGAGTTGTTCTCCCACAAGAACCACTCGGCTGATCCTTCTTCAATATGCCCTTCACCACCATGCAGTGTTTCCTTGATTGAATTAGCTCTCACACCAATATTTGCGTCTAGAGCCTTTGCATTGAGGGCTATCTGAAAACGGCTGTGGCGCTGAAGTTGCCTGTGAATGTGGAGTTGGTGGCATGTGAAACCCGCATGTGGAGCATTCGTTTGTGTGGGATGCTCTACCAGGTTTATTTCAGTCCTAGCCATGCAAAGGGCACTAAGCATAGAGTGTGAAAACTGAGTTTCCCTTGAGAGCTGCTTGGAAGCCTGATGGTGTGTGAAGTTAGTGAGCCAAATGGAGTTGTTCTCCCACAAGAACCACTCGGCTGATGCTTCTTCAATATGCCCTTCACCAACATGCAGTGTTTCCTTGATTGAATTAGCTCTCACACCAATATTTGCGTCTAGAGCCTTTGCATTGAGGGCTATCTGAAAACGGCTGTGGCGCTGAAGTTGCCTGTGAATGTGGAGTTGGTGGCATGTGAAACCCGCATGTGGAGCATTCGTTTATGTGGGATGCTCTCCAAGCTTCATTTCAGTCCTGGGCACTCAAAGGGCACTAAGCATAGAGTGTGAAAACTGAGTTTGCTTGAGAGCTGCTTGGAAGCCTGATGGTGTGTGAAGTTAGTGAGCCAAATGGAGTTGTTCTCCCACAAGAACCACTCGGCTGATCCTTCTTCAATATGCCCTTCACCCAACATGCAGTGTTTCCTTGATTGAATTAGCTCTCACAACCAATATTTTGCGTCTAGAGCCTTTGCATTGAGGGCTACCTGAAAACGGCTTGTGGCGCTGAAGTTGCCTGTGAATGTGGAGTTGGTGGCATGTGAAACCCGCATATGGGAGCATTCGTTTGTGTGGGATGCTCTGCAAGGTTCATTTTTAGATAATGCATTCAAACGGCCAACTAAGCATAGAGTGTGAAAACTGAGTTTCCTTGAGAGCTGCTTGGAAGCCTGATGGTGTGTGAAGTTAGTGAGCCAAATGGAGTTGTTCTCCCACAAGAACCACTCGGCTGATCCTTCTTCAATATGCCCTTCACCAACATGCAGTGTTTCCTTGATTGAATTAGCTCTCACACCAATATTTGCGTCTAGAGCCTTTGCATTGAGGGCTATCTGAAAACGGCTGTGGCGCTGAAGTTGCCTGTGAATGTGGAGTTGGTGGCATGTGAAACCCGCATGTGAGCATTCGTTTGTGTGGGATGCTCTACCAGGTTTATTTCAGTCCTAGCCATGCAAAGGGCACTAAGCATAGAGTGTGAAAACTGAGTTTCCTTGAGAGCTGCTTGGAAGCCTGATGGTGTGTGAAGTTAGTGAGCCCAAATGGAGTTGTTCTCCCACAAGAACCACTCGGCTGATCCTTCTTCAATATGCCCTTCACCAACATGCAGTGTTTCCTTGATTGAATTAGCTCTCACACCAATATTTGCGTCTAGAGCCTTTGCATTGAGGGCTATCTGAAAACGGCTGTGGCGCTGAAGTTGCCTGTGAATGTGGAGTTGGTGGCATGTGAAACCCGCATGTGGAGTATTCGTTTGTGTGGGATGCTCTAACCAGGTTCATTCCTAGATAATGCACTTCAAAGGGCACTAAGCATAGAGTGTGAAAACTGAGTTTCCTTGAGAGCTGCTTGGAAGCCTGATGGTGTGTGAAGTTAGTGAGCCAAATGGAGTTGTTCTCCCACAAGAACCACTCGGCTGATCCTTCTTCAATATGCCCTTCACCAACATGCAGTGTTTCCTTGATTGAATTAGCTCTCACACCAATATTTGCGTCTAGAGCCTTTGCATTGAGGGCTATCTGAAAACGGCTGTGGCGCTGAAGTTGCCTGTGAATGTGGAGTTGGTGGCATGTGAAACCCGCATGTGGAGCATTCGTTTGTGTGGGATGCTCTACCAGGTTCATTCCTTGATAAAGGCATTCAAACGGCACTAAGCATAGAGTGTGAAAACTGAGTTTCCTTGAGAGCTGCTTGAAGCCTGATGGTGTGTGAAGTTAGTGAGCCAAATGGAGTTGTTCTCCCACAAGAACCACTCGGCTGATCCTTCTTCAATATGCCCTTCACCAACATGCAGTGTTTCCTTGATTGAATTAGCTCTCACACCAATATTTGCGTCCAGAGCCTTTGCATTGAGGGCTATCTGAAAACGGCTGTGGGCGCTGAAGTTGCCTGTGAATGTGGAGTTGGTGGCATGTGAAACCCGCATGTGGAGCATTCGTTTGTGTGGGATGCTCTACCAGGTTCATTTCAGTCGTAGCCATACAAAGGGCACTAAGCATAGAGTGTGAAAACTGAGTTTCTTGAGAGCTGCTTGGAAGCCTGATGGTGTGTGAAGTTAGTGAGCCAAATGGAGTTGTTCTCCCACAAGAACCACTCGGCTGATCCTTCTTCAATATGCCCTTCACCAACATGCAGTGTTTCGTTGATTGAATTAGCTCTCACACCAATATTTGCGTCTAGAGCCTTTGCATTGAGGGCTATCTGATAACGGCTGTGGCGCTGAAGTTGCCTGTGAGTGTGGAGTTGGTGGCATGTGAAACCCGCATGTGGAGCATTCGTTTGTGTGGGATGCTCTACCAGGTTCATTCCTAGATAATGCACTCAAAGGGCACTAAGCATAGAGTGTGAAAACTGAGTTTGCTTGAGAGCTGCTTGGAAGCCTGATGGTGTGTGAAGTTAGTGAGCCAAATGGAGTTGTTCTCCCACAAGAACCACTCGGCTGATCCTTCTTCAATATGCCCTTCACCAACATGCAGTGTTTCCTTGATTGAATTAGCTCTCACACCAATATTTGCGTCTAGAGCCTTTGCATTGAGGGCTATCTGAAAACGGCTGTGGCGCTGAAGTTGCCTGTGAATGTGGAGTTTGGTGGCATGTGAAACCCGCATGTGGAGCATTCGTTTGTTATGTGGAGCATTCGTTTGTGTGGATGCTCTACCAGGTTCATTTCAGTCCTAGCCATACAAAGGGCACTAAACATTGAGTGTGAAAACTGAGTTTCCTTGAGAGCTGCTTGGAAGCCTGATGGTGTGTGAAGTTAGTGAGCAAATGGAGTTGTTCTCCCACAAGAACCACTCGGCTGATCCTTCTTCAATATGCCCTTCACCAACATGCAGTGTTTCCTTGATTGAATTAGCTTTTACACTAATATTTGTGTCTAGAGCCTTTGCATTGAAGGCTATCTGAAACGGCTGTGGCGCTGAAGTTGCCTGTGAATGTGGAGTTGGTGGCATGTGAAACCCGAATGTGGAGCATTCGTTTGTGTGGGAGCTCTACCAGGTTCATTTCAGTCCTAGCCATACAAAGGGCACTAAGCATAGAGTGTGAAAACTGAGTTTCCTTGAGAGCTGCTTGGAAGCCTGATTGTGTGTGAAGTTAGTGAGCCAAATGGAGTTGTTCTCCCACAAGAACCACTCGGCTGATCCTTCTTCAATATGCCCTTCACCAACATGCAGTGTTTCCTTGATTGAATTAGCTCTCACACCAATATTTGCGTCTAGAGCCTTTGCATTGAGGGCTATCTGAAAACGGCTGTGGCGCTGAGTTGCCTGTGAATGTGGAGTTGGTGGCATGTGAAACCGGCATGTGGAGCATTCGTTTGTGTGGGATGCTGACCAAGCTTCATTTCAGTCCTAGGCACTCAAAGGGCACTAAGCATAGAGTGTGAAAACTGAGTTTCCTTGAGAGCTGCTTGGAAGACTGATGGTGTGTGAAGTTAGTGAGCCAAATGGAGTTGTTCTCCACAAGAACCACTCGGCTGATCCTTCTTCAATATGCCCTTCACCAACATGCAGTGTTTCCTTGATTGAATTAGCTCTCACACCAATATTTGCGTCTAGAGCCTTTGCATTGAGGGCTATCAGAAAATGGCTGTGGCGCTGAAGTTGCCAGTGAATGTGGAGTAGGTGGCATGTGAAACCCGCATGTGGAGCATTCGTTTGTGTGGGATGATGACCAAGCTTCATTTAGTCCTAGGCACACAAAGAGCACTAAGCATAGAGTGTGAAAACTGAGTTTCCTTGAGAGCTGCTTGGAAGCCTGATGGTGTGTGAAGTTAGTGAGCCAAATGGAGTTGTTCTCCCACAAGAACCACTCGGCTGATCCTTCTTCAATATGCCCTTCACCAACATGCAGTGTTTCCTTGATTGAATTAGCTCTCACACCAATATTTGCGTCTAGAGCCTTTGCATTGAGGGCTATCTGAAAACGGCTGTGGCGCTGAAGTTGCCTGTGAATGTGGAGTTGGTGGCATGTGAAAACCGCATGTGGAGCATTCGTTTGTGTGGGATGCTCTCCAAGCTTCATTTCAGTCCTAGGCACTCAAAGGGCACTAAGCATAGAGTGTGAAAACTGAGTTTCCTTGAGAGCTGCTTGGAAGCCTGATGGTGTGTGAAATTAGTGAGCCAAATGGAGTTGTTCTCCCACAAGAACCACTCGGCTGATCCTTCTTCAATATGCCCTTCACCAACATGCAGTGTTTCCTTGATTGAATTAGCTCTCACACCAATATTTGCGTCTAGAGCCTTTGCATTGAAGGCTATCTGAAAACGGCTGTGGCGCTGAAGTTGCCTGTGAATGTGGAGTTGGTGGCATGTGAAACCCGCATGTGGAGCATTCGTTTGTGTGGGATGCTCTACCAGGTTCATTTCAGTCCTAGCCATACAAAGGGCACTAAGCATAGAGTGTGAAAACTGAGTTTCCTTGAGAGCTGCTTGGAAGCCTGATGGTGTGTGAAGTTAGTGAGCCAAATGGAGTTGTTCTCCCACAAGAACCACTCGGCTGATCCTTCTTCAATATGCCCTTCACCAACATGCAGTGTTTCCTTGATTGAATTAGCTCTCACACCAATATTTGCGTCTAGAGCCTTTGCATTGAGGGCTATCTGAAAACGGCTGTGGCGCTGAAGTTGCCTGTGAATGTGGAGTTGGTGGCATGTGAAACCCGCATGTGGAGCATTCGTTTGTGTGGGATGCTCTACCATGTTCATTCCTAGATAATGCACTCAAAGGGCACTAAGCATAGAGTGTGAAAACTGAGTTTCCTTGAGAGCTGCTTGGAAGCCTGATGGTGTGTGAAGTTAGTGAGCCAAATGGAGTTGTTCTCCACAAGAACCACTCGGCTGATCCTTCTTCAATATGCCCTTCACCAACATGCAGTGTTTCCTTGATTGAATTAGCTCTCACACCGATATTTGCGTCTAGAGCCTTTGCATTGAGGGCTATCTGAAAACGGCTGTGGCGCTGAAGTTGCCTGTGAATGTGGAGTTGGTGGCATGTGAAACCCGCATATGGAGCATTCGTTTGTGTGGGATGCTCTACCAGGTTCATTCCTAGATCATGCACTCAAAGGGCACTAAACATAGAGTGTGAAAACTGAGTTTCCTTGAGAGCTGCTTGGAAGCCTGATGGTGTGTGAAGTTAGTGAGCCAAATGGAGTTGTTCTCCCACAAGAACCACTCGGCTGATCCTTCTTCAATATGCCCTTCACCACCATGCAGTGTTTCCTTGATTGAATTAGCTCTCACACCAATATTTGCGTCTAGAGCCTTTGCATTGAGGGCTATCTGAAAACGGCTGTGGCGCTGAAGTTGCCTGTGAATGTGGAGTTGGTGGCATGTGAAACCGGCATGTGGAGCATTCGTTTGTGTGGGATGCTCTACCAGGTTCATTTCAGTCCTACCCATACAAAGGGCACTAAGCATAGAGTGTGAAAACTGAGTTTCCTTGAGAGCTGCTTGGAATCCTGATGGTGTGTGAAGTTAGTGAGCCAAATGGAGTTGTTCTCCCACAAGAACCACTCGGCTGATCCTTCTTCAATATGCCCTTCACCAACATGCAGTGTTTCCTTGATTGAATTAGCTCTCACACCAATATTTGCGTCTAGAGCCTTTGCATTGAGGGCTATCAGAAAATGGCTGTGGCGCTGAAGTTGCCAGTGAATGTGGAGTAGGTGGCATGTGAAACCCGCATGTGGAGCATTCGTTTGTGTGGGATGATGACCAAGCTTCATTTTAGTCCTAGGCACACAAAGAGCACTAAGCATAGAGTGTGAAAACTGAGTTTCCTTGAGAGCTGCTTGGAAGCCTGATGGTGTGTGAAGTTAGTGAGCCAAATGGAGTTGTTCTCCCACAAGAACCACTCGGCTGATCCTTCTTCAATATGCCCTTCACCAACATGCAGTGTTTCCTTGATTGAATTAGCTCTCACACCAATATTTGCGTCTAGAGCCTTTGCATTGAGGGCTATCTGAAAACGGCTGTGGCGCTGAAGTTGCCTGTGAATGTGGAGTTGGTGGCATGTGAAAACCGCATGTGGAGCATTCGTTTGTGTGGGATGCTCTCCAAGCTTCATTTCAGTCCTAGGCACTCAAAGGGCACTAAGCATAGAGTGTGAAAACTGAGTTTCCTTGAGAGCTGCTTGGAAGCCTGATGGTGTGTGAAATTAGTGAGCCAAATGGAGTTGTTCTCCCACAAGAACCACTCGGCTGATCCTTCTTCAATATGCCCTTCACCAACATGCAGTGTTTCCTTGATTGAATTAGCTCTCACACCAATATTTGCGTCTAGAGCCTTTGCATTGAGGGCTATCTGAAAACGGCTGTGGCGCTGAAGTTGCCTGTGAATGTGGAGTTGGTGGCATGTGAAACCCGCATGTGGAGCATTCGTTTGTGTGGGATGCTCTACCAGGTTCATTTCAGTCCTAGCCATACAAAGGGCACTAAGCATAGAGTGTGAAAACTGAGTTTCCTTGAGAGCTGCTTGGAAGCCTGATGGTGTGTGAAGTTAGTGAGCCAAATGGAGTTGTTCTCCCACAAGAACCACTCGGCTGATCCTTCTTCAATATGCCCTTCACCAACATGCAGTGTTTCCTTGATTGAATTAGCTCTCACACCAATATTTGCGTCTAGAGCCTTTGCATTGAGGGCTATCTGAAAACGGCTGTGGCGCTGAAGTTGCCTGTGAATGTGGAGTTGGTGGCATGTGAAACCCGCATGTGGAGCATTCGTTTGTGTGGGATGCTCTACCAGGTTCATTCCTAGATAATGCACTCAAAGGGCACTAAGCATAGAGTGTGAAAACTGAGTTTCCTTGAGAGCTGCTTGGAAGCCTGATGGTGTGTGAAGTTAGTGAGCCAAATGGAGTTGTTCTCCCACAAGAACCACTCGGCTGATCCTTCTTCAATATGCCCTTCACCAACATGCAGTGTTTCCTTGATTGAATTAGCTCTCACACCGATATTTGCGTCTAGAGCCTTTGCATTGAGGGCTATCTGAAAACGGCTGTGGCGCTGAAGTTGCCTGTGAATGTGGAGTTGGTGGCATGTGAAACCCGCATATGGAGCATTCGTTTGTGTGGGATGCTCTACCAGGTTCATTCCTAGATCATGCACTCAAAGGGCACTAAACATAGAGTGTGAAAACTGAGTTTCCTTGAGAGCTGCTTGGAAGCCTGATGGTGTGTGAAGTTAGTGAGCCAAATGGAGTTGTTCTCCCACAAGAACCACTCGGCTGATCCTTCTTCAATATGCCCTTCACCAACATGCAGTGTTTCCTTGATTGAATTAGCTCTCACACCAATATTTGCGTCTAGAGCCTTTGCATTGAGGGCTATCTGAAAACGGCTGTGGCGCTGAAGTTGCCTGTGAATGTGGAGTTGGTGGCATGTGAAACCGGCATGTGGAGCATTCGTTTGTGTGGGATGCTCTACCAGGTTCATTTCAGTCCTACCCATACAAAGGGCACTAAGCATAGAGTGTGAAAACTGAGTTTCCTTGAGAGCTGCTTGGAATCCTGATGGTGTGTGAAGTTAGTGAGCCAAATGGAGTTGTTCTCCCACAAGAACCACTCGGCTGATCCTTCTTCAATATGCCCTTCACCAACATGCAGTGTTTCCTTGATTGAATTAGCTCTCACACCAATATTTGCGTCTAGAGCCTTTGCATTGAGGGCTATCTGAAAACGGCTGTGGCGCTGAAGTTGCCTGTGAATGTGGAGTTGGTGGCATGTGAAACCCGCATGTGGAGCATTCGTTTGTGTGGGATGCTCTACCAGGTTCATTCCTAGATAATGCACTCAAAGGGCACTAAGCATAGAGTGTGAAAACTGAGTTTCCTTGAGAGCTGCTTGGAAGCCTGATGGTGTGTGAAGTTAGTGAGCCAAATGGAGTTGTTCTCCCACAAGATCCACTCGGCTGATCCTTCTTCAATATGCCCTTCACCAACATGCAGTGTTTCCTTGATTGAATTAGCTCTCACACCAACATTTGCGTCTAGAGCCTTTGCATTGAGGGCTATCTGAAAACGGCTGTGGCGCTGAAGTTGCCTGTGAATGTGGAGTTGGTGGCATGTGAAACCCGCATGTGGAGCATTCGTTTGTGTGGGATGCTCTCCAAGCTTCTTTTCAATCCTAGCCATACAAAGGGCACTAAGCATAGAGTGTGAAAACTGAGTTTCCTTGAGAGCTGCTTGGAAGCCTGATGGTGTGTGAAGTTAGTGAGCCAAATGGAGTTGTTCTCCCACAAGAACCACTCGGCTGATCCTTCTTCAATATGCTCTTCACCAACATGCAGTGTTTCCTTGATTGAATTAGCTCTCACACCAATATTTGCGTCTAGAGCCTTTGCATTGAGGGCTACCTGAAAACGGCTGTGGCGCTGAAGTTGCCTGTGAATGTGGAGTTGGTGGCATGTGAAACCCGCATGTGGAGCATTCGTGTGTGTGGGATGCTCTGCCAGGTTCATTCCTTGATAATGCATTCAAACGGCACTAAGCATAGAGTGTGAAAACTGAGTTTCCTTGAGAGCTGCTTGGAAGCCTGATGGTGTGTGAAGTTAGTGAGCCAAATGGAGTTGTTCTCCCACAAAAACCACTCGGCTGATCCTTCTTCAATATGCCCTTCACCAACATGCAGTGTTTCCTTGATTGAATTAGCTCTCACACCAATATTTGCGTCTAGAGCCTTTGCATTGAGGGCTATCTGAAAACGGCTGTGGCGCTGAAGTTGCCTGTGAATGTGGAGTTGGTGGCATGTGAAACCCGCATGTGGAGCATTCGTTTGTGTGGGATGCTCTACCAGGTTCATTTCAGTCCTAGCCATACAAAGGGCACTAAGCATAGAGTGTGAAAACTGAGTTTCCTTGAGAGCTGCTTGGAAGCCTGATGGTGTGTGAAGTTAGTGAGCCAAATGGAGTTGTTCTCCCACAAGAACCACTCGGCTGATCCTTCTTCAATATGCCCTTCACCAACATGCAGTGTTTCCTTGATTGAATTAGCTCTCACACCAATATTTGCGTCTAGAGCCTTTGCATTGAGGGCTATCTGAAAACGGCAGTGGCGCTGAAGTTGCCTGTGAATGTGGAGTTGGTGGCATGTGAAACACGCATGTGGAGCATTCGTTTATGTGGGATGCTCTCCAAGCTTCATTTCAGTCCTGGGCACTCAAAGGGCACTAAGCATAGAGTGTGAAAACTGAGTTTGCTTGAGAGCTGCTTGGAAGCCTGATGGTGTGTGAAGTTAGTGAGCCAAATGGAGTTGTTCTCCCACAAGAACCACTCGGCTGATCCTTCTTCAATATGCCCTTCACCAACATGCAGTGTTTCCTTGATTGAATTAGCTCTCACACCAATATTTGCGTCTAGAGCCTTTGCATTGAGGGCTATCTGAAAACGGCTGTGGCGCTGAAGTTGCCTGTGAATGTGGAGTTGGTGGCATGTGAAACCCGCATGTGGAGCATTCGTTTGTGTGGGATGCTCTACCATGTTCATTCCTAGATAATGCACTCAAAGGGCACTAAGCATAGAGTGTGAAAACTGAGTTTCCTTGAGAGCTGCTTGGAAGCCTGATGGTGTGTGAAGTTAGTGAGCCAAATGGAGTTGTTCTCCCACAAGAACCACTCGGCTGATCCTTCTTCAATATGCCCTTCACCAACATGCAGTGTTTCCTTGATTGAATTAGCTCTCACACCAATATTTGCGTCTAGAGCCTTTGCATTGAGGGCTATCTGAAAACGGCTGTGGCGCTGAAGTTGCCTGTGAATGTGGAGTTGGTGGCATGTGAAACCGGCATGTGGAGCATTCGTTTGTGTGGGATGCTCTACCAGGTTCATTTCAGTCCTACCCATACAAAGGGCACTAAGCATAGAGTGTGAAAACTGAGTTTCCTTGAGAGCTGCTTGGAAGCCTGATGGTGTGTGAAGTTAGTGAGCCAAATGGAGTTGTTCTCCCACAAGAACCACTCGGCTGATCCTTCTTCAATATGCCCTTCACCAACATGCAGTGTTTCCTTGATTGAATTAGCTCTCACACCAATATTTGCGTCTAGAGCCTTTGCATTGAGGGCTATCTGAAAACGGCTGTGGCGCTGAAGTTGCCTGTGAATGTGGAGTTGGTGGCATGTGAAACCCGCATGTGGAGCATTCGTTTGTGTGGGATGCTCTACCAGGTTCATTCCTAGATAATGCACTCAAAGGGCACTAAGCATAGAGTGTGAAAACTGAGTTTCCTTGAGAGCTGCTTGGAAGCCTGATGGTGTGTGAAGTTAGTGAGCCAAATGGAGTTGTTCTCCCACAAGATCCACTCGGCTGATCCTTCTTCAATATGCCCTTCACCAACATGCAGTGTTTCCTTGATTGAATTAGCTCTCACAACAATATTTGCGTCTAGAGCCTTTGCATTGAGGGCTATCTGAAAACGGCTGTGGCGCTGAAGTTGCCTGTGAATGTGGAGTTGGTGGCATGTGAAACCCGCATGTGGAGCATTCGTTTGTGTGGGATGCTTTCCAAGCTTCTTTTCAATGCTAGCCATACAAAGGGCACTAAGCATAGAGTGTGAAAACTGAGTTTCCTTGAGAGCTGCTTGGAAGCCTGATGGTGTGTGAAGTTAGTGAGCCAAATGGAGTTGTTCTCCCACAAGAACCACTCGGCTGATCCTTCTTCAATATGCCCTTCACCAACATGCAGTGTTTCCTTGATTGAATTAGCTCTCACACCAATATTTGCGTCTAGAGCCTTTGCATTGAGGGCTATCTGAAAATGGCAGTGGCGCTGAAGTTGCCTGTGAATGTGGAGTTGGTGGCATGTGAAACCCGCATGTGGAGCATTCGTTTATGTGGGATGCTCTCCAAGCTTCATTTCAGTCCTGGGCACTCAAAGGGCACTAAGCATAGAGTGTGAAAACTGAGTTTGCTTGAGAGCTGCTTGGAAGCCTGATGGTGTGTGAAGTTAGTGAGCCAAATGGAGTTGTTCTCCCACAAGAACCACTCGGCTGATTCTTCTTCAATATGCCCTTCACCAACATGCAGTGTTTCCTTGATTGAATTAGCTCTCACACCAATATTTGCGTCTAGAGCCTTTGCATTGAGGGCTACCTGAAAACGGCTGTGGCGCTGAAGTTGCCTGTAAATGTGGAGTTGGTGGCATGTGAAACCCGCATGTGGAGCATTCGTTTGTGTGGGATGCTCTGCCAGGTTCATTCCTTGATAATGCATTCAAACGGCACTAAGCATAGAGTGTGAAAACTGAGTTTCCTTGAGAGCTGCTTGGAAGCCTGATGGTGTGTGAAGTTAGTGAGCCAAATGGAGTTGTTCTCCCACAAGAACCACTCGGCTGATCCTTCTTCAATATGCCCTTAACCAACATGCAGTGTTTCCTTGATTGAATTAGCTCTCACACCAATATTTGCGTCTAGAGCCTTTGCATTGAGGGCTATCTGAAAACGGCTGTGGCGCTGAAGTTGCCTGTGAATGTGGAGTTGGTGGCATGTGAAACCCGCATGTGGAGCATTCGTTTGTGTGGGATGCTCTACCAGGTTCATTTCAGTCCTAGCCATACAAAGGGCACTAAGCATAGAGTGTGAAAACTGAGTTTCCTTGAGAGCTGCTTGGAAGCCTGATGGTGTGTGAAGTTAGTGAGCCAAATGGAGTTGTTCTCCCACAAGAACCACTCGGCTGATCCTTCTTCAATATGCCCTTCACCAACATGCAGTGTTTCCTTGATTGAATTAGCTCTCACACCAATATTTGCGTCTAGAGCCTTTGCATTGAGGGCTATCTGAAAACGGCAGTGGCGCTGAAGTTGCCTGTGAATGTGGAGTTGGTGGCATGTGAAACACGCATGTGGAGCATTCGTTTATGTGGGATGCTCTCCAAGCTTCATTTCAGTCCTAGGCACTCAAAGGGCACTAAGCATAGAGTGTGAAAACTGAGTTTGCTTGAGAGCTGCTTGGAAGCCTGATGGTGTGTGAAGTTAGTGAGCCAAATGGAGTTGTTCTCCCACAAGAACCACTCGGCTGATCCTTCTTCAATATGCCCTTCACCAACATGCAGTGTTTCCTTGATTGAATTAGCTCTCACACCAATATTTGCGTCTAGAGCCTTTGCATTGAGGGCTACCTGAAAACGGCTGTGGCGCTGAAGTTGCCTGTGAATGTGGAGTTGGTGGCATGTGAAACCCGCATGTGGAGCATTCGTTTGTGTGGGATGCTCTACCAGGTTCATTTCAGTCCTAGCCATACAAAGGGCACTAAGCATAGAGTGTGAAAACTGAGTTTCCTTGAGAGCTGCTTGGAAGCCTGATGGTGTGTGAAGTTAGTGAGCCAAATGGAGTTGTTCTCCCACAAGAACCACTCGGCTGATCCTTCTTCAATATGCCCTTAACCAACATGCAGTGTTTCCTTGATTGAATTAGCTCTCACACCAATATTTGCGTCTAGAGCCTTTGCATTGAGGGCTATCTGAAAACGGCTGTGGCGCTGAACTTGCCTGTGAATGTGGAGTTGGTGGCATGTGAAACCCGAATCTGGAGCATTCGTTTGTGTGGGATGCTCTACCAGGTTCATTCCTAGATAATGCACTCAAAGGGCACTAAGCATAGAGTGTGAAAACTGAGTTTCCTTGAGAGCTGCTTGGAAGCCTGATGGTGTGTGAAGTTAGTGAGCCAAATGGAGTTGTTCTCCCACAAGATCCACTCGGCTGATCCTTCTTCAATATGCCCTTCACCAACATGCAGTGTTTCCTTGATTGAATTAGCTCTCACACCAATATTTGCGTCTAGAGCCTTTGCATTGAGGGCTATCTGAAAACGGCTGTGGCGCTGAAGTTGCCTGTGAATGTGGAGTTGGTGGCATGTGAAACCCGCATGTGGAGCATTCGTTTGTGTGGGATGCTCTCCAAGCTTCTTTTCAATCCTAGCCATACAAAGGGCACTAAGCATAGAGTGTGAAAACTGAGTTTCCTTGAGAGCTGCTTGGAAGCCTGATGGTGTGTGAAGTTAGTGAGCCAAATGGAGTTGTTCTCCCACAAGAACCACTCGGCTGATCCATCTTCAATATGCCCTTCACCAACATGCAGTGTTTCCCTAATTGAATTAGCTCTCACACCAATATTTGCGTCTAGAGCCTTTGCATTGAGGGCTATCTGAAAACGGCTGTGGCGCTGAAGTTGCCTGTGAATGTGGAGTTGGTGGCATGTGAAACCCGCATGTGGAGCATTCGTTTGTGTGGGATGCTCTACCAGGTTCATTTCAGTCCTAGCCATACAAAGGGCACTAAGCATAGAGTGTGAAAACTGAGTTTCCTTGAGAGCTGCTTGGAAGCCTGATGGTGTGTGAAGTTAGTGAGCCAAATGGAGTTGTTCTCCCACAAGAACCACTCGGCTGATCCTTCTTCAATATGCCCTTCACCAACATGCAGTGTTTCCTTGATTGAATTAGCTCTCACACCAATATTTGCGTCTAGAGCCTTTGCATTGAGGGCTATCTGAAAACGGCTGTGGCGCTGAAGTTGCCTGTGAATGTGGAGTTGGTGGCATGTGAAACCCGCATGTGGAGCATTCGTTTGTGTGGGATGCTCTACCAGGTTCATTTCAGTCCTACCCATACAAAGGGCACTAAGCATAGAGTGTGAAAACTGAGTTTCCTTGAGAGCTGCTTGGAAGCCTGATGGTGTGTGAAGTTAGTGAGCCAAATGGAGTTGTTCTCCCACAAGAACCACTCGGCTGATCCTTCTTCAATATGCCCTTCACCAACATGCAGTGTTTCCTTGATTGAATTAGCTCTCACACCAATATTTGCGTCTAGAGCCTTTGCATTGAGGGCTATCTGAAAACTGCTGTGAGGCTGAAGTTGCCTGTGAATGTGGAGTTGGTGGCATGTGAAACCCGCATGTGGAGCATTCGTTTGTGTGGGATGCTCTACCATGTTCATTCCTAGATAATGCACTCAAAGGGCACTAAGCATAGAGTGTGAAAACTGAGTTTCCTTGAGAGCTGCTTGGAAGCCTGGTGGTGTGTGAAGTTAGTGAGCCAAATGGAGCTGTTCTCCCACAAGAACCACTCGGCTGATCCTTCTTCAATATGCCCTTCACCAACATGCAGTGTTTCCTTGATTGAATTAGCTCTCACACCAATATTTGCGTCTAGAGCCTTTGCATTGAGGGCTATCTGAAAACCGCTGTGGCGCTGAAGTTGCCTGTGAATGTGGAGTTGGTGGCATGTGAAACCCGCATGTGGAGCATTCGTTTGTGTGGGATGCTCTACCAGGTTCATTTCAGTCCTAGCCATACAAAGGGCACTAAAAATAGATTGTGAAAACTGAGTTTCCTTGAGAGCTGCTTGGAAGCCTGATGGTGTGTGAAGTTAGTGAGCCAAATGGAGTTGTTCTCCCACAAGAACCACTCGGCTGATCCTTCTTCAATATG
This sequence comes from Ochotona princeps, assembly GCF_030435755.1. Lineage (NCBI taxonomy): Eukaryota > Metazoa > Chordata > Mammalia > Lagomorpha > Ochotonidae > Ochotona > Ochotona princeps. The sequence goes on along the minus strand of NW_026696604.1, from coordinate 9,409 downwards.
CCCTTCACCAACATGCAGTGTTTCCTTGATTGAATTAGCTCTCACACCAATATTTGCGTCTAGAGCCTTTGCATTGAGGGCTATTTGAAAACGGCTGTGGCGCTGAAGTTGCCTGTGAATGTGGAGTTGGTGGCATGTGAAACCCGCATGTGGAGCATTCGTTTGTGTGGGATGCTCTACCAGGTTCATTCCTAGATAATGCACTCAAAGGGCACTAAGCATAGAGTGTGAAAACTGAGTTTCCTTGAGAGCTGCTTGGAAGCCTGATGGTGTGTGAAGTTAGTGAGCCAAATGGAGTTGTTCTCCCACAAGAACCACTCGGCTGATCCTTCTTCAATATGCCCTTCACCAACATGCAGTGTTTCCTTGATTGAATTAGCTCTCACACCAATATTTGCGTCTAGAGCCTTTGCATTGAGGGCTATCTGAAAACGGCTGTGGCGCTGAAGTTGCCTGTGAATGTGGAGTTGGTGGCATGTGAAACCCGCATGTGGAGCATTCGTTTGTGTGGGATGCTCTACCAGGTTCATTCCTAGATAATGCACTCAAAGGGCACTAAGCATAGAGTGTGAAAACTGAGTTTCCTTGAGAGCTGCTTGGAAGCCTGATGGTGTGTGAAGTTAGTGAGCCAAATGGAGTTGTTCTCCCACAAGAACCACTCGGCTGATCCTTCTTCAATATGCCCTTCACCAACATGCAGTGTTTCCTTGATTGAATTAGCTCTCACACCAATATTTGCGTCTAGAGCCTTTGCATTGAGGGCTATCTGAAAACGGCTGTGGCGCTGAAGTTGCCTGTGAATGTGGAGTTGGTGGCATGTGAAACCCGCATGTGGAGCATTCGTTTGTGTGGGATGCTCTACCAGGTTCATTTCAGTCCTAGCCATACAAAGGGCACTAAGCATAGAGTGTGAAAACTGAGTTTCCTTGAGAGCTGCTTGGAAGCCTGATGGTGTGTGAAGTTAGTGAGCCAAATGGAGTTGTTCTCCCACAAGAACCACTCGGCTGATCCTTCTTCAATATGCCCTTCACCAACATGCAGTGTTTCCTTGATTGAATTAGCTCTCACACCAATATTTGCGTCTAGAGCCTTTGCATTGAGGGCTATCTGAAAACGGCTGTGGCGCTGAAGTTGCCTGTGAATGTGGAGTTGGTGGCATGTGAAACCCGCATGTGGAGCATTCGTTTGTGTGGGATGCTCTACCAGGTTCATTCCTAGATAATGCACTCAAAGGGCACTAAGCATAGAGTGTGAAAACTGAGTTTCCTTGAGAGCTGCTTGGAAGCCTGATGGTGTGTGAAGTTAGTGAGCCAAATGGAGTTGTTCTCCCACAAGAACCACTCGGCTGATCCTTCTTCAATATGCCCTTCACCAACATGCAGTGTTTCCTTGATTGAATTAGCTCTCACACCAATATTTGCGTCTAGAGCCTTTGCATTGAGGGCTATCTGAAAACGGCTGTGGCGCTGAAGTTGCCTGTGAATGTGGAGTTGGTGGCATGTGAAACCCGCATGTGGAGCATTCGTTTGTGTGGGATGCTCTACCAGGTTCATTTCAGTCCTAGCCATACAAAGGGCACTAAGCATAGAGTGTGAAAACTGAGTTTCCTTGAGAGCTGCTTGGAAGCCTGATGGTGTGTGAAGTTAGTGAGCCAAATGGAGTTGTTCTCCCACAAGAACCACTCGGCTGATCCTTCTTCAATATGCCCTTCACCAACATGCAGTGTTTTCTTGATTGAATTAGCTCTCACACCAATATTTGCGTCTAGAGCCTTTGCATTGAGGGCTATCTGAAAACGGCAGTGGCGCTTGAAGTTGCCTGTGAATGTGGAGTTGGTGGCATGTGAAACCCGCATGTGGAGCATTCGTTTGTGTGGGATGCTCTGCCAGGTTCATTCCTTGATAATGCATTCAAACGGCACTAAGCATAGAGTGTGAAAACTGAGTTTCCTTGAGAGCTGCTTGGAAGCCTGATGGTGTGTGAAGTTAGTGAGCCAAATGGAGTTGTTCTCCCACAAGAACCACTCGGCTGATCCTTCTTCAATATGCCCTTCACCAACATGCAGTGTTTCCTTGATTGAATTAGCTCTCACACCGATATTTGCGTCTAGAGCCTTTGCATTGAGGGCTATCTGAAAATGGCTGTGGCGCTGAAGTTGCCTGTGAATGTGGAGTTGGTGGCATGTGAAACCCGCATATGGAGCATTCGTTTGTGTGGGATGCTCTACCAGGTTCATTCCTAGATCATGCACTCAAAGGGCACTAAGCATAGAGTGTGAAAACTGAGTTTCCTTGAGAGCTGCTTGGAAGCCTGATGGTGTGTGAAGTTAGTGAGCCAAATGGAGTTGTTCTCCCACAAGAACCACTCGGCTGATCCTTCTTCAATATGCCCTTCACCAACATGCAGTGTTTCCTTGATTGAATTAGCTCTCACACCAATATTTGCGTCTAGAGCCTTTGCATTGAGGGCTATCTGAAAACGGCTGTGGCGCTGAAGTTGCCTGTGAATGTGGAGTTGGTGGCATGTGAAATCCGAATGTGGAGCATTCGTTTGTGTGGATGCTCTACCAGGTTCATTCCTAGATAATGCACTCAAAGGGCACTAAGCATAGAGTGTGAAAACTGAGTTTCCTTGAGAGCTGCTTGGAAGCCTGATGGTGTGTGAAGTTAGTGAGCCAAATGGAGTTGTTCTCCCACAAGAACCACTCGGCTGATCCTTCTTCAATATGCCCTTCACCAACATGCAGTGTTTCCTTGATTGAATTAGCTCTCACACCAATATTTGCGTCTAGAGCCTTTGCATTGAGGGCTATCTGAAAACGGCTGTGGCGCTGAAGTTGCCTGTGAATGTGGAGTTGGTGGCATGTGAAACCCGCATGTGGAGCATTCGTTTGTGTGGGATGCTGAACAAGGTTCATTTCAGTCCTAGGCACACAACTAGCACTAAGCATAGAGTGTGAAAACTGAGTTTCCTTGAGAGCTGCTTGGAAGCCTGATGGTGTGTGAAGTTAGTGAGCCAAATGGAGTTGTTCTCCCACAAGAACCACTCGGCTGATCCTTCTTCAATATGCCCTTCACCAACATGCAGTGTTTTCTTGATTGAATTAGCTCTCACACCAATATTTGCGTCTAGAGCCTTTGCATTGAGGGCTATCTGAAAACGGCAGTGGCGCTGAAGTTGCCTGTGAATGTGGAGTTGGTGGCATGTGAAACCCGCATGTGGAGCATTCGTTTGTGTGGGATGCTCTGCCAGGTTCATTCCTTGATAATGCATTCAAACGGCACTAAGCATAGAGTGTGAAAACTGAGTTTCCTTGAGAGCTGCTTGGAAGCCTGATGGTGTGTGAAGTTAGTGAGCCAAATGGAGTTGTTCTCCCACAAGAACCACTTGGCTGATCCTTCTTCAATATGCCCTTCACCACCATGCAGTGTTTCCTTGATTGAATTAGCTCTCACACCGATATTTGCGTCTAGAGCCTTTGCATTGAGGGCTATCTGAAAACGGCTGTGGCGCTGAAGTTGCCTGTGAATGTGGAGTTGGTGGCATGTGAAACCCGCATATGGAGCATTCGTTTGTGTGGGATGCTCTACCAGGTTCATTCCTAGATCATGCACTCAAAGGGCACTAAACATAGAGTGTGAAAACTGAGTTTCCTTGAGAGCTGCTTGGAAGCCTGATGGTGTGTGAAGTTAGTGAGCCAAATGGAGTTGTTCTCCCACAAGAACCACTCGGCTGATCCTTCTTCAATATGCCCTTCACCAACATGCAGTGTTTCCTTGATTGAATTAGCTCTCACACCAATATTTGCGTCTAGAGCCTTTGCATTGAGGGCTATCTGAAAACGGCTGTGGCGCTGAAGTTGCCTGTGAATGTGGAGTTGGTGGCATGTGAAACCCGCATGTGGAGCATTCGTTTGTGTGGGATGCTCTCCAAGCTTCTTTTCAATCCTAGCCATACAAAGGGCACTAAGCATAGAGTGTGAAAACTGAGTTTCCTTGAGAGCTGCTTGGAAGCCTGATGGTGTGTGAAGTTAGTGAGCCAAATGGAGTTGTTCTCCCACAAGAACCACTCGGCTGATCCTTCTTCAATATGCCCTTCACCAACATGCAGTGTTTCCTTGATTGAATTAGCTCTCACACCAATATTTGCGTCTAGAGCCTTTGCATTGAGGGCTATCTGAAAACGGCTGTGGCGCTGAAGTTGCCTGTGAATGTGGAGTTGGTGGCATGTGAAACCCGCATGTGGAGCATTCGTTTGTGTGGGATGCTCTCCAAGCTTCTTTTCAATCCTAGCCATACAAAGGGCACTAAGCATAGAGTGTGAAAACTGAGTTTCCTTGAGAGCTGCTTGGAAGCCTGATGGTGTGTGAAGTTAGTGAGCCAAATGGAGTTGTTCTCCCACAAGAACCACTCGGCTGATCCTTCTTCAATATGCCCTTCACCAACATGCAGTGTTTCCTTGATTGAATTAGCTCTCACACCAATATTTGCGTCTAGAGCCTTTGCATTGAGGGCTATCTGAAAACGGCTGTGGCGCTGAAGTTGCCTGTGAATGTGGAGTTGGTGGCATGTGAAACCCGCATGTGGAGCATTCGTTTGTGTGGGATGCTCTACCAGGTTCATTCCTAGATAATGCACTCAAAGGGCACTAAGCATAGAGTGTGAAAACTGAGTTTCCTTGAGAGCTGCTTGGAAGCCTGATGGTGTGTGAAGTTAGTGAGCCAAATGGAGTTGTTCTCCCACAAGAACCACTCGGCTGATCCTTCTTCAATATGCCCTTCACCAACATGCAGTGTTTCCTTGATTGAATTAGCTCTCACACCAATATTTGCGTCTAGAGCCTTTGCATTGAGGGTTATCTGAAAACGGCTGTGGCGCTGAAGTTGCCTGTGAATGTGGAGTTGGTGGCATGTGAAACCCGCATGTGGAGCATTCGTTTGTGTGGGATGCTGAACAAGGTTCATTTCAGTCCTAGGCACACAACTAGCACTAAGCATAGAGTGTGAAAACTGAGTTTCCTTGAGAGCTGCTTGGAAGCCTGATGGTGTGTGAAGTTAGTGAGCCAAATGGAGTTGTTCTCCCACAAGAACCACTCGGCTGATCCTTCTTCAATATGCCCTTCACCAACATGCAGTGTTTCCTTCATTGAATCAGCTCTCACACCAATATTTGCGTCTAGAGCCTTTGCATTGAAGTCTATCTGAAAACGGCTGTGGCGCTGAAGTTGCCTGTGAATGTGGAGTTGGTGGCATGTGAAACCCGCATGTGGAGCATTCGTTTGTGTGGGATGCTGAACAAGGTTCATTTCAGTCCTAGGCACACAACGAGCACTAAGCATAGAGTGTGAAAACTGAGTTTCCTTGAGAGCTGCTTGGAAGCCTGATGGTGTGTGAAGTTAGTGAGCCAAATGGAGTTGTTCTCCCACAAGAACCACTCGGCTGATCCTTCTTCAATATGCCCTTCACCAACATGCAGTGTTTCCTTGATTGAATTAGCTCTCACACCAATATTGGCGTCTAGAGCCTTTGCATTGAGGGCTATCTGAAAACGGCTGTGGCGCTGAAGTTGCCTGTGAATGTGGAGTTGGTGGCATGTGAAGCCCGCATGTGGAGCATTCGTTTGTGTGGGATGCTCTACCAGGTTCATTCCTAGATAATGCACTCAAAGGGCACTAAGCATAGAGTGTGAAAACTGAGTTTCCTTGAGAGCTGCTTGGAAGCCTGATGGTGTGTGAAGTTAGTGAGCCAAATGGAGTTGTTCTCCCACAAGAACCACTCGGCTGATCCTTCTTCAATATGCCCTTCACACCAACATAGCAGTGTTTCCTTGATTGAATTAGCTCTCACACCAATATTTGCGTCTAGAGCCTTTGCATTGAAGGCTATCTGAAAACGGCTGTGGCGCTGTATTTTTGAAGTTGCCTGTGAATGTGGAGTTGGTGGCATGTGAAACCCGCATGTGGAGCATTCGTTTGTGTGGGATGCTGACCAAGGTTCATTTCAGTCCTAGGCGCACAACGAGCACTAAGCATAGAGTGTGAAAACTGAGATTCCTTGAGAGCTGCTTGGAAGCCTGATGGTGTGTGAAGTTAGTGAGCCAAATGGAGTTGTTCTCCCACAAGAACCACTCGGCTGATCCTTCTTCAATATGCCCTTCACCAACATGCAGTGTTTCCTTGATTGAATTAGCTCTCACACCAATATTTGCGTCTAGAGCCTTTGCATTGAGGGCTATCTGAAAACGGCTGTGGCGCTGAAGTTGCCTGTGAATGTGGAGTTGGTGGCATGTGAAACCCGCATGTGGAGCATTCGTTTGTGTGGGATGCTCTACCAGGTTCATTCCTAGATAATGCACTCAAAGGGCACTAAGCATAGAGTGTGAAAACTGAGTTTCCTTGAGAGCTGCTTGGAAGCCTGATGGTGTGTGAAGTTAGTGAGCCAAATGGAGTTGTTCTCCCAAAAGAACCACTCGGCTGATCCTTCTTCAATATGCCCTTCACCAACATGCAGTGTTTCCTTGATTGAATTAGCTCTCACACCAATATTTGCGTCTAGAGCCTTTGCATTGAGGGCTATCTGAAAACGGCTGTGGCGCTGAAGTTGCCTGTGAATGTGGAGTTGGTGGCATGTGAAACCCGCATGTGGAGCATTCGTTTGTGTGGGATGCTCTACCAGGTTCATTCCTAGATAATGCACTCAAAGGGCACTAAGCATAGAGTGTGAAAACTGAGTTTCCTTGAGAGCTGCTTGGAAGCCTGATGGTGTGTGAAGTTAGTGAGCCAAATGGAGTTGTTCTCCCACAAGAACCACTCGGCTGATCCTTCTTCAATACGCCCTTCACCAACATGCAGTGTTTCCTTGATTGAATTAGCTCTCACACCAATATTTGTGTCTAGAGCCTTTGCATTGAGGGCTATCTGAAAACGGCTGTGGCGCTGAAGTTGCCTGTGAATGTGGAGTTGGTGGCATGTGAAACCCGCATGTGGAGCATTCGTTTGTGTGGGATGCTCTACCAGGTTCATTCTAGATAATGCACTCAAAGGGCACTAAGCATAGAGTGTGAAAACTGAGTTTCCTTGAGAGCTGCTTGGAAGCCTGATGGTGTGTGAAGTTAGTGAGCCAAATGGAGTTGTTCTCCCACAAGAACCACTCGGCTGATCCTTCTTCAATATGCCCTTCACCAACATGCAGTGTTTCCTTGATTGAATTAGCTCTCACACCAATATTTGCGTCTAGAGCCTTTGCATTGAGGGCTATCTGAAAACGGCTGTGGCGCTGAAGTTGCCTGTGAATGTGGAGTTGGTGGCATGTGAAACCCGCATGTGGAGCATTCGTTTGTGTGGGATGCTCTACCAGGTTCATTCCTAGATAATGCACTCAAAGGGCACTAAGCATAGAGTGTGAAAACTGAGTTTCCTTGAGAGCTGCTTGGAAGCCTGATGGTGTGTGAAGTTAGTGAGCCAAATGGAGTTGTTCTCCCACAAGAACCACTCGGCTGATCCTTCTTCAATATGCCCTTCACCAACATGCAGTGTTTCCTTGATTGAATTAGCTCTCACACCAATATTTGCGTCTAGAGCCTTTGCATTGAGGGCTATCTGAAAACGGCTGTGGCGCTGAAGTTGCCTGTGAATGTGGAGTTGGTGGCATGTGAAACCCGCATGTGGAGCATTCGTTTGTGTGGGATGCTCTACCAGGTTCATTTCAGTCCTAGCCATACAAAGGGCACTAAGCATAGAGTGTGAAAACTGAGTTTCCTTGAGGGCTGCTTGGAAGCCTGATGGTGTGTGAAGTTAGTGAGGCAAATGGAGTTGTTCTCCCACAAGAACCACTCGGCTGATCCTTCTTCAATATGCCCTTCACCAACATGCAGTGTTTCCTTGATTGAATTAGCTCTCACACCAATATTTGCGTCTAGAGCCTTTGCATTGAGGGCTATCTGAAAACGGCTGTGGCGCTGAAGTTGCCTGTGAATGTGGAGTTGGTGGCATGTGAAACCCGCATGTGGAGCATTCGTTTGTGTGGGATGCTCTACCAGGTTCATTCCTAGATAATGCACTCAAAGGGCACTAAGCATAGAGTGTGAAAACTGAGTTTCCTTGAGAGCTGCTTGGAAGCCTGATGGTGTGTGAAGTTAGTGAGCCAAATGGAGTTGTTCTCCCACAAGAACCACTCGGCTGATCCTTCTTCAATATGCCCTTCACCAACATGCAGTGTTTCCTTGATTGAATTAGCTCTCACACCAATATTTGCGTCTAGAGCCTTTGCATTGAGGGCTATCTGAAAACGGCTGTGGCGCTGAAGTTGCCTGTGAATGTGGAGTTGGTGGCATGTGAAACCCGCATGTGGAGCATTCGTTTGTGTGGGATGCTCTACCAGGTTCATTCCTAGATAATGCACTCAAAGGGCACTAAGCATAGAGTGTGAAAACTGAGTTTCCTTGAGAGCTGCTTGGAAGCCTGATGGTGTGTGAAGTTAGTGAGCCAAATGGAGTTGTTCTCCCACAAGAACCACTCGGCTGATCCTTCTTCAATACGCCCTTCACCAACATGCAGTGTTTCCTTGATTGAATTAGCTCTCACACCAATATTTGCGTCTAGAGCCTTTGCATTGAGGGCTATCTGAAAACGGCTGTGGCGCTGAAGTTGCCTGTGAATGTGGAGTTGGTGGCATGTGAAACCCGCATGTGGAGCATTCGTTTGTGTGGGATGCTCTACCAGGTTCATTCTAGATAATGCACTCAAAGGGCACTAAGCATAGAGTGTGAAAACTGAGTTTCCTTGAGAGCTGCTTGGAAGCCTGATGGTGTGTGAAGTTAGTGAGCCAAATGGAGTTGTTCTCCCACAAGAACCACTCGGCTGATCCTTCTTCAATATGCCCTTCACCAACATGCAGTGTTTCCTTGATTGAATTAGCTCTCACACCAATATTTGCGTCTAGAGCCTTTGCATTGAGGGCTATCTGAAAACGGCTGTGGCGCTGAAGTTGCCTGTGAATGTGGAGTTGGTGGCATGTGAAACCCGCATGTGGAGCATTCGTTTGTGTGGGATGCTCTACCAGGTTCATTTCAGTCCTAGCCATACAAAGGGCACTAAGCATAGAGTGTGAAAACTGAGTTTCCTTGAGGGCTGCTTGGAAGCCTGATGGTGTGTGAAGTTAGTGAGGCAAATGGAGTTGTTCTCCCACAAGAACCACTCGGCTGATCCTTCTTCAATATGCCCTTCACCAACATGCAGTGTTTCCTTGATTGAATTAGCTCTCACACCAATATTTGCGTCTAGAGCCTTTGCATTGAGGGCTATCTGAAAACGGCTGTGGCGCTGAAGTTGCCTGTGAATGTGGAGTTGGTGGCATGTGAAACCCGCATGTGGAGCATTCGTTTGTGTGGGATGCTCTACCAGGTTCATTCCA
>NW_026696603.1:0-43542 GCF_030435755.1 Ochotona princeps | reverse complement strand
AACTGGGGCCAGATTGCGTCTGCAAGCAAGCGCAACGTCTGCGGGTAGACTTAAACGATATGCATATCAGCATCTACAGATTAGCAGACGAGGGTTCGTTGACATATAGCAAGAAGCTCAGCGGACCCGGTTCATAGCAATCCGAAGTGGAGTGCATTTGCAGTAGCGCCCGGGACAAAGCTGGCCGCGGTGCTATGCTACGCAGTCAGCGTATACGTCGGACAATTTCCGTGTAGCTAAGCATGCTGGGGGTCTCCCGGTCTGCCCAGGGTGCGCCCGACAAGCGGGGTATACGTCTCTCGCCAGTCGCGACTATCCTGCAAACTGTAGTCTCAAAAATAACGCCTGACAAGGCCTGACCACTACGCGCAATGCGTACGCTACGTAGGGTGCTGCGCCGTATTGTTCTGAGAATTTTACAGGTTAGCCACGAGAGAATATGCGGCATCAGCACATTCCACCTACCATCTGAAGGAAGAGCATGCTTACTCTGCCGTTTCCATTGAAGAAAAAATTTTCCCGCATTGCGGCCAGGTTACGAGGTCACTATCCGCCGCAACTCTTCCTTTCTCCAATTGCAGTCTTCTGCTCAGATCCCAGACTGAGTGTCAAACCAGCTGACACTTTTCTGCTCAGAAACGGTGCCTCATCCGTATACATTGCCACCAGTATGAGAGGTTGCCTCTGCTGTCTACTCTGTTGAATTTATCAGAATCCCTTATTTGTACGTTGTGTTCTTGAATGCGTACTCTCATATTATTGCGCATCCGGTGTGTGCCGACAGTCTTCAATAGACGTTCGATAGCTAATCACCACCGTAACGTGAATAAAGCGGGACATGGGGAGTCACGAGTGACCTACAGGTTTGGTGGACCTTTGCATGGTCGACGGTCTGGAAGAGTTTTCGATCGATGCCGTACCTGCGGAACATGTGACAGCGGCTGTCCTCAGATTGATGCACCTGCAGCAAAGGACGTCTCGAAAGGTTCTGTCACATTAGTCCTTCATGGAAATTCTCCAGGTTTTTGTTTATGTCTACCGGATTGAGATTCGAAGAAATCAAGGAGACCATGCGTCGTGAAGAGAGCTGGGGTGGAAAATCACGTAATTGCTGGTTGCCTTTTCATGTGCTGTGGGACAGAGATGAAGCATTGTTGAGGCTCCACAGCGGTAGCTTGGCTAGCCCACGTCTGCTCAGCCACGCAGTGCGCAGTGCTGTATTCTCGCCTTGAGAAGGCGGTCTTCCTGACCCATTAGAGCCGCAGTAGTTACGAGCATAAAATTGGAGAGTCAACTGTGGAAAAAACTTCTGCTACGACTCACGTGTAACTAAAGAGCATGCAGATAAGACAAGCGCTTCCAGCAGAACACACATTTTTCCATGACCTCTACTCCATCGAGAGTATCTCTCCTGTAGTAAGTTGCACCAAATGAGGAGGACTCTCACTGACAAATGCCAGAGCCTGGGCACAAGCGACACTTCGCATGCGTTGTAGCCTTTGCAGTGTGCAACATAGCTCCCTGACCATTTCTAGCCAGCGACAGCACTCCCTCCGTCTTGATGTTACCGCTGTCTTTAGTAACCCGGACATAGGTGAGAAAGGCTGGACTTATCGACCAGCATTTCGTGTCATTGCAGCGCTGACAAACCAGAGTCACAGCTAGTGGAATAGCCCGCTGTTGTTCTTGACGGCTAAACGCAGGACAAGTCTACCCAGGGTAATCACATTGTCAGTTGCGTTCAGGATCAGTACATGGCATCAGTGCTTCTCGAACCAACTGAACAGATGCAAGAATAGTCTTCGGTCCCACACTATCCGCACCATGTGGGCGAGAAGCTTCAGGACGAGCTGGGAACGCCGCCGCATGCAACATCGAAAGCTTTTCGCTCTCGATCAGGCTCACATCTGAGCTGCCTAGTGCTGGGAAGTATAGATGACTGTGCCCACGGAGACAGGTTTTCCCTGCTGGTGCGTTCATGTACTGTAGTTCTCGTCACACCGACCACATGCTAGCCTTCCTCCCGCCGTCAGACGTGCGCCCAAGTGCAGCGTTAATATCTTCGATGTAGCCGGCAGGTATCGTGAAATAGGGGAAGAATCACGTACCTCCCTCAAAGTGCAGCACTAGTCACGAGTACGTACCGACGCAACGAAGCTGAGCCGACAAAGCAAGAAAGTTTTCAGCGCAACGGCCTACTGAACAGGAATCTGCAGATACTGAAACCTCCGTACGTCGTAGAAGACTACTGTGAGCTCAGGGTAGTATTGACGCTGAAGGGGAGTAGTAGAGGTCGCCGCCTCTTGCTGCCCGTGCGCATCTGTTTACCCTTGGCGGGCTCCAGCCGTGCTCTTTTTGCTCCATGCGCTTACGTTCTACCCACGAGGAAATGCTTCGTCAGCGTGATGCACTTTATGCACAGCTTTCTCCTTCAGTTTGCTAAGAATGCTGTACATTGCACAACGATCCATTCTTCCTGGTCGTTGTTCCATCATCATTCCTTACTTACAAGCTCTATGTCGCACTGCTAAGTTGACGTTGGTCGCTACATTGTTTTCCTTGAAATCTGTCATACGTCATGACAATATCACGTCCTAGGAGCCTTGTCGCAACTTTCGGAGTACGGTGCCAGCTGGTTCAAATCCCAACACATACTACAATGCAGGAACCGCTGCAAGCCGGGCAATCGCGCATTCTATACAGTGCTCACTGTGAATCCTGAAGCTTACGCCGAGGAACTTTGTTGTGATTTAGGGGACGATGTGGCAGCCTATGTGCTTCCTCCTGGATTAGCGTTTTTTTTTGTTCAGTGTCGTTACGCGCCCGTGTGTCGTACTTGCAAGTAACGTTTGCGCAACGCTGAACTCCTACCTTAAAGGACACTAGCCCGACAGGTTTGTGCATATTTTATCGATTGTATCTAAGGCGGAAGCACCACAGAAGCAAGCTGCGCCCATGGTGGAGCATGCCTGAGTGGGAGAGAACTGGGGTGGTATTTGCCGGGTACCTTGAATCGTTTGAAAGAAAGCACGGCGTGGGCCGACAGCAGCTGCGGGACACCCGTGAGTCTGAATGACCGTACTTTTTCACCCCCAAGCACAGGAATTCACAGGAAGCCTCACCTAAGAGAATAGGCAGCCCCCACTTCGCCGAAGAGAAGTAAAAATATGGGTCACCGAAACATCCACCAGCAACCTCCTCAAGAGAGCTTCAAACTTCCCGATTCATGAGTGACCAGTCATGCCTAGCGGCACGCTCCCTGCGCCACCACAGCAGGTTACTTCGGGTTCCAAGGCAGGACTTCTTTCTCAGGTTTTACGCTGATTGAAGAGTGCTTCGGGGGGAAGCTTTAGTTTTTGCAGCATAAACACAGGTGTTCGCATACTCATCACATCCTTTATGCATCGCTTGCGAAGCTTCGTTGGAGTAGATATACTCCAGGATACCTAGCAGCAGCGCTGCAATTCTCAAACTGCCTCATATAGCATTGGGAACGACAATGCTCTGGAAGATCTTGCAGCCTCTGCCGCAGACCTGGGCTTCAAATCTGTTCATGCAATCATTCTCGGTAGATTTTCCGATCCAATGACCAACACCTAGCAGTGTAACCGTTGCCAAGCGCAGTAGGCCACGGTATCTATTTTCTTCAGCACGGAAAGGAGCTGAGGTGCGCAGCTGTACCATACGGGTATATTTGTATGCTGAGTGACCAAGAGCTCATTACAGTGATTTTCTGAGCCTGACTCATCCAGTGGAACTGTATTGTAGAATCCACTGCGGAGGGCACAGCACAGGCAGCACCTCAGCACTAATTCAACCCTACACCTGAGCTCTCGCGAGCGGTGTCAGACAAGGTGCAGGTGAATCCTGCGCATTTTAAGGCTCTTTCCAGATCCTGGCTAACGCGTACAGGCAACGCAATACTGCCAGACATGTAAGCCGAGCGACCCTGCTACCTGTCGTTTCGCATTCTTGAAAATGTAAACGTCGTGCAGTTGATTCCCACATTACGACGAGACTGACTGATGTGTTGCAATGTGTCTCACGCATTCCTAAAATTTATAAAAATAGAGGGGAATACCGGTTGCACGTCCATCGTCTACGGGATGGCCCTGACCAAGATATGCGGTAGACCCCAAATGGCAGGACATTTCACATAGAATGGGTCTCATAAGATCCCAGTGTTAAGCCGGGTGTTACACGGCTGCCGCTGCATTTTGTATTGGTAACTTCACAACCCGATGATTCTGCATTGTTGCGGAAGCGTTTACCAGCAGTCTCAATCGTGATGTCCGTACAGAGAAGGTAACACAATAATTCGCACTGATGGTCACCAGCCTTCTTGGCCTAAAGTCCATATAGCAGTTGGCGTGAAGACACCAGAGTTCAGGTCAAGATCATTGGATCAACAACCACCAGAAGTTCTGGCGCGACCGGACTATGGGCGGAAAGCCCGCCTACTCTCCAGAGTAGCTTCACGCAGGGTGTAGAGGAATTCTAAGGAATCATGCACTACGAAGCTGCAGCGTCACTGCCTGCGAAAATCGATCGCATCCTGGCTAAAAAGTCAACATCACAGCGTGGTCCTACCCAATACAACATCATGTTCACCGCATGGGGTCAGTTGTCCATTTTAAGATGTTTGCGCGTCCACATGTCGGATATGCTTCGCCAGTGGCAATACATCTGCAGGTGCTCACTAACCTTCGGGATCATCACGTTTTATGAATTCAAAAAGGCTCGTCCGGCGGTGCACAGGTTTTGTGACATAAGTCGCATTGAATCCTCACGAAATTCTCTTCATCTGCATGCTCAACAGATATCTGATCCATTGTACCCTTTTTATTCCTGAAAGCGTCATCCTGAGGTTTCCTCCTAGATTCTACTTGTTTGTTCATCCCGTGCAACGATCACCTCGATGAGCCTGGCATCGCCGCTTCCTGTGACAGCTGGATGGTCGGAACCAGGTCTTGCTGAACGATGAACACAAGCGCATCCTTCAGCTGAGCGAATCCTTCTGCGTGCACTAGTGCGTCAAATAGACCAGCAGGCCGAAGCTTTCTCCCCCAACTCCCCTTCGACAGCTATGTGAATAGGCAAGCGAGCAACGAACGATGCGTATAACCCCCATTTCACCTCGAGTACGCATGAGAGTGCGAAGGAATCGCACACCTCGTATCAGCACCTACCCCACTACTACTGGTCCCCCATGGGAAACGACTTAGGCTATCATAGTCGCCTTCCGCTTCTACTTGTTTGACTCCTATTCAGCTCTCTCCGCAGCGGAAAGCTGACACTTCCTCATTAGTACTGTTCTAAAACCACCAGCAAAAAAACATTGCGGAGCGTCCCGTAAAAAACAGCCAGACAACCTCTTCGAGGGCTCAGAAGGTAACAATCTCTCTCACTGGAGCTGTTCTGCTGGACTGGGGCAGCGCTGCATGACATCCGATCAAGCTTCAGCGATGCTTGTCAGAAGGTGCTTGTCTGTGTGCAAAACGACTGCCTACTGCAGAGCTGTGAAAAGAGGTTGGAAGACTTGTGGGAAATCATTTCAAAGGAAAACAAATTTTGCAACATTCCGGCTGGAGAGTTCTAGATCCAAAGACGCTCCCTGTAGATGCGCATCCAGCGCTAGTGGTCTGCACATGCGTACGAGTTCACGAGAGTGGATCGAAGTTTTGCATTGTAATCGGCTCTGAGTAAGCGGTATGTAGGCTCTCCACCTTGTCCCAGGAACGACAGGAAGACAGATATGCCTTTCCCGAATTGAGCGCACAGACACACACCTTGAATGATGCGCGGGGCTCAGGTTAAAGCGGTTGCAAAGTTTATCCCCAAAACCGCCGAATGATCAAAGACCTTATCAGGCCCTTGTCACCTCGTTTAGCGCTGAACTTACATAGATCTGCGCATCGGAATTACCGTAACACAGAATGATGCTCAATACCTCCCTCTCCTGATTCAATCGATATCTCTTTGACTCTATCACATGTATCATTTATCACTACCAGTATTAATGTTAGTAGTAGTGGTACTAGTAATACGAATAATGCCGATAACGCTGATGCTCCCGCAGCGACAGCAGCATCGAAAAAATATACGTTTCGTATGATACAGGTAAGGGTTGACTTTACCTCTCGAAAGACACAGCGGCCCAATCGCGAGACTGCAGCTATCAGCAGGATGAGGTAATCTTGGATAGTGTACTGCTAGGCATGCAGATCTCAAACTTGACTGCGCTGAGATAGAGCATCTGTTGCTCACCTTTGACAAGGCATCCCCTGGCTATAAGTGAGTGTAGCTAGCTACGTATTCAAAGTCATGAAAGGGACTGTAGCTACTGCACACACTTAGAGCACCATTGTGCGCTTCCACACTGCTGCGCTGTGTAATCGTGTAGTAAGTATGGTCATCTAAGCTCTGTGTGAAATGCTTATACCGTCGGCAGAACGAGGCAAGCCTAGTGCTTTCAGTGGACCTGCAGCACACCTTGTCGATGAGGGAAGTATCGTAAGAGCGCTGCAGCCATGTCAGTCTTCTTTTGTCACAATAATGCGGCGATCGACCACATTGTCAAGCGCGACCTTGTAGAGCACTCCTTCAAATCTGAATGTCAGACTCCTATAGGTACTGAAGCATCCGCCGCATGTGATCCCTCACCCGGCTTAGCGCATGGGGCTCTCTGTGATAGCCCTACAGTCTCTATTTGGCGGCTTTTATGTCTTGATATCAGTGCCATCGACCCCATCATGGTACACCGCGGGCTCCTTACGGGCTGGAGAAAAGTGGCGGTCGCAAAGCGTGCGCATTCCCCCCCCGCGGCGGGACCGCTCCCTTTGGTCGGGATGTAGCCCCTGCGTGGGGCGTCACGTTTTGCGGATATCGCGAAACGGTTTTCATCAGATAAAGGCCACTGCGCACTCCGGCCATGGAATTCAGAAGTCGCTGTGGGCGTATTGACCGCCGGCGTCCCCTCCCGCCGTAACATAGCAGTGGCGGTCTCCCTTTAATGTGAAACCTGTCCGTGCATGCATTTCTGTCAGGACAGTGCGATTGTGAGAAGAGCCATGCACTTCATTTCGAAAAACACCGTCCACAAAGCCGTCTACTATGATGTAGCGCTCGCGGTCGTGCACTGCACAACGGTTCGGATTGAGCGTGATCGCTGACGCTCCCATGGGTAGTGTGGCTGTCGAACAGCCGCAGCCTACGTGAAACCCTACTTCACTGTTCTTCTTTCCCGTCGGTTTGCACATTAGTAAAATCCTCAAACTATTTACTAGCAATTTCAGGACGTAAGAACTCATCGAATGTTATTGCGGTGTGTTAAATTTATCTCTCTCAATCCTGTACGATCACAGCAAGATATACACCAGCGTCTCCTCGTCAGAGCCGTAGCGTGATACAAAGAGAGACACCCGACTAGCTATGTATTTGATTCGATGCTGGTCGTCCGTATAATAGCGGTGCACCATATTTGATAACAGTTGGTCAAATTTAAACGGCAAATGAGCAATCAAGACAGGACTACCCATTCTCTATCCGGCAGCCAACCCTTCAGATTGAATCCCTCCTGGAAAAGCAAGTAACTTCCCGCTTTACTATCCCCCGCCTTACTATACTCTCAATCAAGCCTGCAATAGTAATGTACAATATAGGGCGCGGCGCGCAAGCCGAGAGCTGTGACTGAGGCTGTAATGCAAGAGAGTTCACTAGCCCACCACATGCAGCTCGGAGTCCTAGGGGCTGCTGCCAAGGAAAAGCTCTCCGTATGTGCTGCTGAGCAGCTATCAACCCTGACAGAAGCAGAGACACTTCCAAGGTAGTTGAGCATATCGTTACGGCACAATCTACATCGCCGCTTCAGAGCACGATAAACGCAGTCGAGTGAGAATGGCGTCACAAACTAACAGCCTGTCGAGCCTTGTTTAATGTTTCTGTAGTCAGAAGTCCACCTGAACATGGCATAGTGTTGCCAAGACTCTAGCGGTCTAGTCGAGTGCCGCGAGCTGTTCTCTGCGCGCGAAGCGCGGAGGAATCCTGACATTTGACTTGGGCGTTGCCACATACTTCCCCGCTGCTTTTGAACTTACGTATTTCTGCATGTCATCATGATGAAACGCATCTATCGTTGCGATTCAAGTCCTCTCCATTTAGTCCAGGGAAGCCATCAATAGTAGAGTGGAAGGCATGTGCAGAGGAGGTCATCCTGCACTTTGCTTGGGTCATCCAGGGCCGCTAGGGGCTCTCAGAACCATCTGAAGCATGCATAGATGCGTGGTCTGTTTGCCTTTTTCAACGGAAGCTACCAGAAACAAGATTTCGTCTGCGCTTTTCCTTCTACTTTCAAATAGCAGCGCACCTCTTCTGCCACCTTCCAGAGGATCCTGATGTCATAGTGCGTTGGAGCGTAATTGCTTTACACATGTGAAGGTTCTGAAAATGCTGAAAGCCCGTGCACAGGTACAGAATGACCATAAAAATTAAACGCTTCTGCTGTTGCAGTATCTGCTCTCGTATGAGCGGTGTGGCTTGAGACGCAGGGTCTCACCTGCTCACACGTGACCTTCTAAATGTACTATTTCCTCGGCAGGTTAGCAGGGCACATGTGGGGCTTCGTCTTTTATGCTGAGACCTCCTGCCGAAAATCCTTTGCTGCTTACGAGGCCGTGGTCAGCATATCTATAACGTCTCTTTGCTCCACAGCATTATCTTCGACGCGTTGAGCGCGTGCTGTAACGCGTGTCCTACCCCCGCCGCAACTGCATGTATTTCCTTCAAATGCGTGTATGCCTACCCGAACGCGCATGAGTGCCTCTACAGAAGGACGTGAACCTTCCAACTCACCATTATTGAAGTAACCGATGCAAGGGGATCCGCCCTTCTTAGCCGTATGCTCTGTGTCCAAGAGTAGGCATACACGGAAGAGACACAGATTTCAATAAATAAACATCTGTCTCCTTGTGCAGGTGCCCTCCTTCTTGCGGGGGACGGTCGCTCTCATGGTGTGTAGTTTTAGGCTTGCTTGCAGCCTGGATGACCATCTACGGCTCAGGTCGCTCTTGGAGCAACTATTCACAGGACCCTGCAAAGGATTTGTTGGATATCCGGACACCAATAATGTGCCAAAGCAATGAGACGCTGCGGTGTCTTCAGTTCTAGCATTTCTTTCACACGGCGTACCTCCACATCGGGCGCACGTCGAGCTAACCAGCAACTGGGCCCCGCGCTCGCATAATCTTTTTTCACGTGTATGTTCGCAATGGTTTTGAACGCTGGAAAGTGCATTCCGCAATCTAACAACCCACACTGTCAACGCTTTCGAATGCTAAAAAGTGCTTTCGGACAGCCACGAGCCTACGCTGTCATTGAAGTATTCTCGCTTCTGTCCTGGCTGATCTTTGATCAGGTACGACTCCGCAACAACGCGACAGTGTGTGTTGCAGCTACCTCTTTCTCCAGGACGTTACATCCATAGCAAATCGCGGACCTCAGCGGGATGGAGTCTCCAGGTAGACAACTGGAACCTGCGATGCCACGGATTGCATGTGCTTCGAAAGAGTACCTTGGATCTACCCAAAATAAATATAGGATATTCTCTAGAGAAGTGGATGCCCGCAGCCGAGCCTCGGAAAGTAGCGGCTCCTGTACAGCTGCTTACAGCACAAGGTCCACAGCAACGTCAAAAGCAAAGTGCCGCGTTTATGTTGATGTGGAACGTCTCCGCGCGACCATTTCGTCATAGCCTGGAGCATTCAGCCTAGCCGTGCAAATGATAGACGAAGCTCTAGCACATGTCTGCAGAATGTGAGGTTCTTGAAGCAAGGCAGGATAAACAAGTAGTTATGTCAGGCAGTTTATGAGTCCCGGCATGGCATGAACAGGCAATCAGGGCACCTCCACCGCTGTCCTGTGGCAAACGAGCCAAAAACTTGAACACTTAAGCAAAATTCTGCTGCATCTGGGTAAGCTGCAGCTTTCCAAAGGCAGCTTGCACTATAATTATCCAAAAGTGTCATTAGAACAAACAGGACTTTTCTGGCGTGCGTTGCGCGCAAGGAGGCTCGGCTGACCGCGTGTGGTCATCTCAGCAGTTCTTTGAGAGCCTCTGCAAGGATTGCACTCTGATACACCACATGCTTTGGCACGCGGTAAAACCTTCAAAGTTGAAAGGACACCCCTGTATTCTACGCAGATGGAGTGTGTGCCTTGTTCTCACCTTGACCTGCGTAGAAGAACCTGTTCAACTGGGACACACTTCCTGTGTGAAATCGAAAAACCCCGATTTGCATCTTACAAACGTTCCAAAAAAAAAACATGGTGACAGCAGCATCCAATGGGGTTCCTGACTTAACTGTGACGCGAATGCGGTCCGCTGCATGCCTAATATGTCCATGAGGGCATGTCAATGTAATTTACGCCACGGCGCCTTCAATAATATTTCTATTTGAGACTCGTTTCCTAAGCTGCACAGACCACCCCCTCCCTTTTATGCAAGCAGCAGACCTCGCGTAAAAGCACCGGCTTCGTGAGCTCCTAAACATGATTATACCAGCCATTTCCCACCACGAATGGCCTAGACCCTTTACCACCAGCAAGAACCGCTTCTCTATCCCGGCTTCTGCCAAATAACAGGATCCGGGCTACGATGCTAAGAGTCAGCCATTCTTCTCTCGAAGCGGTCTCTGAGCTGCCAGTCGGCAATCCATACGGAGATTTTGCTATTAGTCCCATCACACACTTAGCACTGCTTACGTAAAGGTGTTCTGAAGCCGCACTTCGCCCTTGGCTCTCTTTCGTGAATTACTGGTCACTACGGGCGAACACCGTTCTCGCACTTGATTACTGGATTCTAGGAATATATCATAATTCGGAAGCTTTAACCATCCTTTGCTACGAACGCAACGCATTCCCAGTTTATAGCTACAAGCTACCGTCCCTTGCGGACAAGCGAATGGCTCCGGTACAAAAGCCGCTGTACAGAGAGCGGATGCTTTCTACGGAATCTAACGTCACTTATTTGGGCCTGCCCCGTACAGGGCCTTTAAGCACATGTACGAAAGCGTTAGGCCTACGCGGCGGCGCCAGATGTGTTCAGTCGCATGAACCGTTGCACATCTTTTCGCAGAGCCATCACCTCATTGTCACTAAAGCTCCGTGAACGTCTCTTCACGCGGTAAGAGCAAAACCGTGCGAGAGTGTGATCTCAGCTGTCGTTCCTTAACGGCACTCCTTGCTGACAGGTGACACCTGCCAATTGTCTTTTTCCCCATCAGCTCAGGGTCGGCAGACGCAGTGATGCCACTGTCCAACTGCATGTTCTCCACTGGGCGAAGGCAGCTAGGGCTGGTAGCCTTTGACGTACTACGGAGAACTCAACACCGCTGAGTACAATCATTACCTTTAGGAGGGATCGCGATGGTCGAAGAGCGTAAGTTATTAAAATATGTTTCGCTGTTTTACCCGACAGCAAGTGTGCGCGCTGCTTTGGCGTAAAAAGCTATCGATAGATAAGATTATACTCTTGCACGGTTTTGCCGCGGTCAATAATTCAACCTTCCCAGTTTCCCGATTTTCGCGGCATTCGGACGCCTGTGCTTCCAGGTGTTTGTTCGCGGGCAGAACAGAATCTGTAAGGGTTAAATTTTTTGAAAATGCGTTAGCACATATGACCAATACACACTTTCCTATGTACGAATCGCACCCGATTCTGCGTTCAGCTGCACATCATTGCTCAGTAGGAGACCTTAAAGAGAAAGGCAAGGTATTCTGGCAATGCTGATGGTCCTCCGCATTTTTGGGCAGCCGCGGCTTCGCGGTCGGCCGCTACCAACATAAGTCCGGCCAACCTGTCAGGAAGGCAGCCCACCAGCACCAGAATGCCTGACTCCAACTATACCGGATGAATGTTTTCAGACGGTTAACCTACTGTGTCTATCCACAAAACCACTGGACCACCTCCTCGACCGACCGCTTGTATGGCTCATAACTTAGCGTCGTTGTCTGGATCCAGCTAGTCGAAGTGTTCTCAGAATCATGTTGGGCTGAAATTGCCTACGAAGAGGTGGAACAAGGCTGAGCTGTGGCAGCGCACACTCAGCAACTCCTGAAGTATGCAGGCGCCGCTGAACGTCAGCTATTTTTTCGAGCGGTGGGTGCCTTCGAGACGCGCAGACACATCCTCTGACGCTCGTTTTCCTCTTCTGTCAGCGTGCGTGCTATTCCACACATGTGGCAACTAGTGGGTGCCCTACCTAGTGTTCTACACTGCTGAACGCTGAGATGGTGGAAGAGCAGAAGAGGTTTCTACGAAAGGGTATTGAGAGATGTGTGTGTAGAATGGCCTCTTACAGCGCTCTGTTCTCCAGTGGAACAAACGCACTCCATTTCCAGCTTTGACACTAACTAGGTGTTGCAACGCAAACACATCCTTACAGTTACAAAAGCTTCGCAGAACGGAGAGCGGACAAATACAGCATTGCGGGCAGAGTCCCATTTCACATAGACGAGCACTTTTAATTCGGCTCCGGCATTGCAGGCAGAGACTTGTGTCATAATTAGAAGCACTTTCAATTCGACTCCGACATTTGAGGTTCTCGGGCGTAAGCGTATTTTACGGTGAGTTTGCATAGCGTTCTAGCTAACAGCACATCTCGCTGCACCCTGCCACACCTGTGGCGCTTCACAACCTCCCTGGAACAATATTCTCGCACCTCAAGCGCACATCTGTTTTCCAACCACCTCGAATTGCCGTAGCACTCACCTTTCTAAAATACCACTTTATATCGTTTCAGTGCAGGGCTCACCTTGCTTGCACAGCACCTTGATAATTATGCCCGTAAGCAGGGTTGCTCCGTGGAGCCCCCAGTTCTCAACCTCCGGTGACTAGCATCAATTCAAGCCAGCGTTTCGCCCCTTAGACCTTGTCTACCGTCTGTAATGACTCTCGGCTGGTCACACTGTCTACTCAACGCCATTCGAAGCAAGCGCTCTATCAAGCTGCCCCGTCCCATAGCACGCTAGGGCGCATGATGCTGGATCTGGTCGTCAAGCAACGCAGACGCACAGAAGAGACCTCCCAGAGGTCTCTGCTCATTTTATAAGCTTTCTGACCCCCGCCGGAGGGGAACTCTTCTTCAACGTATTCCCCTAACGCTACTAAAACTAACTCTAGTGTCGTACCAAGACCGCCTGGGACGCAACTACGGATGCCAACATCTGAAAAGTGCTCTACTGATCGGTGCAACTGGTAGACACCGGCCGAAACGTCCTCGGTAAAACCTTGCGCCTCTGCGGATAGTCTTCGCCGTGAATCGCGCTCAAAAAACTACCGTGTAAGCCTATCAGCAGCTACACATCTTTCTGCTGTGTTCTTGAGGTCGCTGTGACTGGTTTTCATTAGGCACTTACCCGCTAAAATCATCTCCTCCGCTCTGGTACGTCCCCCATATTACGTCTACAGTAACCACATAGAGAGTCGGTGGGATTACCGCCTCATTTGCTCGCTGTCTTCCTTCAGGTTTGATCTGACCTGAAAATCTTCCTATTGCCTGTATCGTAAGATATCAGGTGCCTGTCTTTTTTAGCACCTGGTCGTCATCCTGAAAACCTTTCATTCCAACTGCACGCTTTCGCTAAGGTTCTCAGCTAATTTGACTGCATCGCAGTACATGAAATAGTTTTTTGCAGAATATGCGCTCCTCACTTGCTTTTTTACAAGAACTTGTTCCTTCGTACGTTGCCTTTGGTAGGCTGTTGAGAAAATTAACGTCAGGGCCCAAGGCAATCTCGCACATGGCATTATATCGAGGCTGTGAACACCAACTAAAAAGGGACTACCTCTTCGTTACACAAACCAGTGGTTCCTCTGTTGGCTTCTATCGCGCTTGGCCAGCAGCGGTCCCAAGCGTTGTAGCAACACTCGGTACGTCAGATATTATCAATGGTTTGCTACATTTTATACAAGCATACGCGCGTGATCTGCATGCCGAAACGCGACAGGCGACTTCTGGATTTCTAAATAGTGCCGATATTTCACTTAGTCAGAACGTATTCTGCTATTTGTAAACATACTAAGCAAGTGAATTCTGCTCTTGGACGTCAATAAGGCTGGTGATAGACGAAAACGACAGGCGGCGCTAGAGTAGAGCTACGCACACAGAACAAGGCGTGTCATGTTCTGCCTCCAGTTATGGATGCTCTCGCATGCAACTGACAGACAAGCAAGGCGACGTCTCGCCCAGCCAGTATGCCCACAACACAGCGAGAGGCACAATACGCTGCTACGCCAGCGTCGCCTCCAAGCGACGTGGAGCCCTGGCCTCAACAGATAAGTCTTTCAAGGCAGGAGAATGACACTAATCGTGTTTTGGGTGAATGCATGTGGTATGTGAGCACTTTTCCAGGTTTTACGTCTTGCTGCTAGTGGGGCAGGCGGCGCCGTTCTTTCCTTTCTCACTCACGGGAACGACAAACACTACACGGCCTCGGAATCGCCGTGGTTGCTATCCAATATATCATATATATTCTGAATTACACTGCAACCATTGCATAAAACTGGGAAACACCTAGAACATGACGGTTACGTAGCGGCGGGATATTTGTAGAGACTTTCTTGAGCGCTGACGTCTCCTTTACCGCGTCGGTTTCACAGGGATTCCACATGTTGCGGGGCCGGCAACACTTTTCAGATCATACTGTGGAACTGCTGTGAAAATGAAAAGGCAAGATCTAAGGATGGTTGCTGCAGACTCGCTTTAGCCGTAAAGCTGTGCATCTCATCTAACGGCCAGAGTGAGTCCCCCTCAAAGCTCAACTGTGTTAGTCGTACGTTGGAAACCTGTACAGCCGTCGCGCTTCTTGGGAGGTTTCCTACGTGGACTTAGTGCTGCAATCGGGCTGAAGACGTCCTGCCTTTGAAGCTGTAATTCTCAACAGCTTCACCAACGTGCGGTGGTTGGATGCGTGCCTGGATTGCCTGCTTGCTGAATTTGGATCATATTTCTAAAACGAAATGTGCAAAGCCATGAATTCGCTCAAATAGTGATTCGACTGCCTGATTGTGTCATGCTGTGTTCCCTACAATTAGGCAATGTAGGGAATGTGATGGAGGTTCACCGCAGTCCTCTTCTGCAGGTGTTGTCCCACAAGCAAGGACGTTCACCCTCTATTCGACAAACGTCACCTTCGCACACAGAGCGCTTACGCACAGATAGACGGTGCCACCACGCTTGCGGCCGTCCTTTGATTAGCGTCCGCATTTGTTTACAATTCGACGCCCTCGAGGAAACGAATTCAAGCAGACCTTCTAGCACTGCAAGCTGCTGATGACCTGCCAAATTTCTAGCGAGTGAAGACCGGTGACAAAACTTCTGGAATACACCTAGAGAACTGCAAGATTCGAGCCAAGGAGCCTAACTTGGTGAGGTCATCACGCAGCAATCACAACATTGACGAGGTGTGACCCGGTACGGTAAAGGTGATTCAAACAATGCGTAGCGGCTGGTAACTCTTTCATCTCTCGTTTGCAATGGAATTCTGATACGGCTTCGACGTATGTGTGTTGCTACTCTGCATGTCTCGCTTACAGACTGAATGGTCATGACGTTAAGTGTGCTCAGGGCGTCGCGTGTCTGCAGTGATGCCTTATTGACACCTGGTGTAAGAAACCGTACCTTTCTTTGACTTGCCTTCCCCTCTACAGCTGTCCCCTCACTAACCTTCTTTTATTTGTGTTCGCGGCGCTGGCTTGATGTGTCGCGCCGTCAGTCCAATGCTACTCGCACGCTTCTCGTACCCCGCCTGGCTAGCCTCCAAAAGCTCTTTCGTGCCAAGTGTCTATCTCAAATGTATTCATTGATGGTAAGCGTTGCATAGCTTCTAGACGTAGCCATTTCCTCAATCTGAATCCGCCTTGGAATCAGTGCGGCTGCTGAGGAATAAGTAATATTGGTTATGTGCAGCGGACGTATGCACGCTAGAAGCGTCGCACGCATCTTTACGTCCTTTGGCAGATGCAAAACCCTTATCTTGATTGTGATCTGGACAGCGCGTAGTGCCTTTCATACATGCGCAGCCACGAAGCTGCCACCGCCGTGCGCTACATTCTTCGAAGCTTCATCTACCCGGTGCCTGTCATACGTTGCTTCTGCCTGTGCATGCTACAGAGCACGAAGCCGGCCCATTCTCTAGCTAACGTCATTTCACACTCACCGCCGAGGGTGCCTTCTGATTTACTGCTAAGCAAGGAAATTTCGCCATGTTTCGTCGCAACCGGCAGGCCATAGGGTCGGATACAAAAGTGAAGCGAAGCTATTGAACACAGGACGTTGCGGCAGTGCGAGTCTATCGGCCCCATCTCGTGCTAGGAGTAGTCACAAAAAAACTTTCGACGCCTTGCATCAGCTCGGTGCGTATATTAGGGCTGCAACGGATAATCAACAGCATTAATGCGTTTCTACGCAGCTGAGATGCCTTTGCAAATTGAACAACAGGCCGATAGAACATAAGGCTCACGAGGCTTTCCGCGACCGGTTGGATGCACTCTCTCCTTGCACATGTTGTCTTTTTTTAAGGCCACTTAATCTTTTCAATCGAATAGTCACTAGTTTATAAGTCAAATGCCCATTTGCCGACCAGTTTCCTTGTTTTGCAAGCACAGCTTGTGACCGCCGACGACCGCTTCACAGTGCACCCTCTACGGACAGCATCCTCTCTGTACGGACCTGGCGCTACAGCCTTTTAGTATCTGCTGAGGGCCCCGCCGCTATACATACGCTGATTCCTTTACTAGCCTTTGGTTCCTGGCCCTATCTAGAGCTTCGTTCATTCATATTGCTTTCCCTCGGCAGCGCCGAGCGGCTAGGGCGGGGTACCACCTAGTGTCACTGTTTCGAGTCGGCACCGATCTGCTCCACGGCACGCCTCGTGCGTTGACGTTTTGAGTCAAATTTTACTGGCGGTCTTTTCTTCATGTTGGTGTAAACTGCTCACGAACACCCGCGTGTGACAGGTAAAAGTGTCAGCGTCCCTGCGTGTTCTTCTTCTGATGTCAACTCAACGCCAGATATGCATCCGCCTGCGTACACACGTCTGAAGAAAAGCAGCAGAAAATCGCAATTGGAAAATCCCTCTAGCGGCTTTGCATTGGAGTGTGAAAATCTATGTCAACGTTCTTCTAGCTGTTCCAATCCCTCATCGCGTACTGTGTGGGTCATTCTGTTTCCTTTGTTCTTGGTGCGACACCGTCCTACGCATGGACACACCACCTCCACAAGCGTCCGTGTCGACTGCAGTTTAGCACTATTTGCCTCCTGCGTGTCGGCATGTATCTGTGGACCATATTAGCTCGAATATAGTTCTTAGGTGAAGAGCTATGCTAACAGATCATAAATCATCAAAATCTACTTTTTACATCCAGGTAGGGTTTAGGAAGAGCAAAGTAATAGCTGTCGACCATAAATCATCCAGTGCTGCTTATAAACTGTAACGGAGGAACACACAAGCATGAATATGTAAAGACGACGTGCGTGCAGGAATCCGCAAGCTTAGCGGTGTTATTCAATAGCAGTACACTGATTTGTTTCGGACTTTTGCCTTGATGCTTTGCGGCATGTGCTGATGGCAGTTCGCAGAAGACATATGCTTTGAGTCTCTTCCGCGACGTCCGTGAATTAAGGTCACAGAGTTCAGCAGTTGGTGTTTCGCTGTGTGACAACTAGGACAGCAACGGAAGACACTATCAAGGATTACATTCAGTATTATTCTCCCTAGAGGACGTCTATGAATACGCAGGCGCATATGTGAGATCTTATACTAGTCGAAAACGGAGCTCCTATAAGCCATGCATTCGAAAGCCAAAATTCGAGCTAGCGCACAAAGCGGAATGCCGAGAAATATCTGTTTTGTGGACGGCATGAGGGTCTCTCGAAAGCCCTGGCAGTGCCAATTTACATGAGAGCTTCATTTTCTGCCGGCGTTGTACTCTTGCATGCTCTCTCACGCGTACCATCCGGACAATGTCGAAAATGCGCCAATTTGATGAGCTCCAGTCGGCTGCGCCACCATGTGGTCTGAAAAGCCAAGGCAGCTTGCGTACTGCCCTAAATGAATTCGCGAGTCTACTGAAGCTCGATTATTACATGCTGAGCAACGATTAAGTGGCTAAAGTAGACCCATGCTTCATCAAATTGTTGAATGTGCAGCTCTTTGCGCATAGAACATTTTGTCCCGGTGGAAGCAAACCTCCTTTCCAGGTGCAACCACTCTGTATAACGTGTTCTCGCCGATGAAAATACAAGCAAAGTCTTCTTCTATGCGACCTACCACCCCCGTGCTTGGGGTAATACAATCGAAAAAGCGCACTCCTCGCGTACAAAACTCTCCATTTGTCGATGTTGTCGGTGAGCGCCTTTGCAGGCTAGCATCACTTTGTCTGTATGACCGCTTCTCAGATCTCGGAACGACTGCGGGAATGTCGTGTATTCAGGAATGGAACACACTTCAGATCCTGCGCTGCAGTAAGCTAGAGTTCGGAGACACCGTCGCTTTCCTATGTTGAAACGTGTGTTCTCTTTCAAGCTGTGCGCCTTCATGCCTTTAACGCAAACTCAGTCTGCGGCCATCAGCATCGTGCCGCTCTTCTTGAAAGAATTAATGCAGCTTGCGCCAGCAGCGCTATATGGAGTGGATATCACTGTGCTCTATGGGTTTCTCTCATGTTTCGGACGACCAAGTCATACTGGGATGAGGCGTCGCTGATGACGCCGATCTCGCCTTACATCTGGTCGCTGCGGGCCTTTCATTCATCGATCACACTCTTTTCGCATCAGTTGACATACGCGAATGAAATTTGAATGTGCGGACATTACGAAGATAAAACCTTGAGCTGACACAGCATTCTTAATTGCTTGACCCAGATATAGACCGCCCAAGACTCACAGAGCTTCATACTTCGGCTGTCCAAGTGTCTCCAGTGGATCCGCCACGTTACACCGTGGCAACACCGGCGAGCTCCTCGGTTAATGGCAGTCGTGTTTCGTGGGTCCCAGACGCGAATGATGCGATGATACATCATACAGTTTGCTTTGACGGCGCACACAATTGATCGAAGCAGGCACGATCAGGTGTTGGACTGATGTGACTTCACTTACAGGTGGCTGCGGGCAAGCGTTTTGCGAGTGTCACACACACTGCAACGGGTATATCTGATACTCTGCTTCGAAACCGCAAACGTAACCATGCTCTAGTGCTGTCGCGATCACTACGGACACCCGAAGGGTACGCTGCGAACTGGAGGATAGCGACTTATAGCACTTTCCATCGATATTCAGTGCAGGACTAACCATTCAAATAGCGCTAACGCGTCACACATCAGCGGGTTAAAACAATCTCTAAGTACATTCCTAGCTATAGAGCTGCCCCCCGCACACAGACAAGCAGGACAACAGCACTTTATCTCGCTTCATCCGACGCA
Source organism: Ochotona princeps (assembly GCF_030435755.1). Taxonomy (NCBI): domain Eukaryota; kingdom Metazoa; phylum Chordata; class Mammalia; order Lagomorpha; family Ochotonidae; genus Ochotona; species Ochotona princeps. The sequence continues at coordinate 24,065 of NW_026696603.1, read as the reverse complement.
GGGCCTACGTGTACCCCGGTTGTTCTCCGGTCAACGTAGCACAGCGCTAATCTGCTGGCGGATGCGATTGCGCGCTTATTTCGTAGAAACAAGTAGCACTTCACTACGAAAGTAGAGGCGCCTCGCTATCGACTCCATCTTTTCGCTAATACTTGTCTGGCGTCGTACGACATGCTTTCCCCCTTTGGGAGCACACGACGGAACCGTAAATGTGCAAATTCGTTTGCTGGATATTTTTAATGTGTTCAGACTACCTGTGAGCCGCAGCGCGCGCCTTGCGGATTGATGAACACAGTTTTAGCTGTCGACCTGCAGGAGATTGACGCGCGCCTATGAACAGCCACGATCAGCACTGCTACTCACAATACTATTCTTTCCCGTGACTTACATATCGCAAACTGATGCGGGATCACGGAGGCGCTCTCGAGATTGCGCCGCGCGTCCACTCCGGTATGGCCGCGTCCACCGTCCACGGCCTTCTCTGCTTGTAAGCCAGCGGATGCGGGTTGCGGTTGATGCACGTCTCCTAAGATAAGGATACGTCGTCTGTGCAGCACTCGTAGCCTGAGCAGCCGCTGGCTCTCCGCCGCACAAAACTTTCCTTTGCGTTTCGTGAGCCGAGCGGCAGGGGCGCTGCGCGTGACTCACTTACCAGCTGTCATGCAGATTTCCTCGCAAAACACCCGTGCGCCAACGTCAGACTAGTGACCCACTTGACCCGTGGCAGAGGCACGCAGGACAACTCATACAAAAGAGACGCGCAAACCTATCAGCATGTTTACAGCTCGTGGGGCGGATATGACATTGCGCTTTCCATGTACTTTGCACGGTCAGGCTGTGACACCCAGAACCGATGCTTTCCTCTGTCCTCCACGGGGTAACCTTAGCATCTGCCCGTGCATACCGTCGCAGCTGCATGTGGCATTCTACTGACCGAATTGAAGAGTACACAAGACGATCAAGACCATTCGTCCAGATGTTATGCCGCACTTACTTGCAATGTCATGCTGTCCTCCTTTCTGCTGCCCGATTCTCCAAGACGCAGTTCAGCGGTGCAGAAGATCAATAGCTGCATTTTTTTTTTGCTGAGAACGTACTCTCATTCTTGCGTTAGAGACGACTACACTGCAGCCTAAAAGCGGTGGGCGGTGACCTGACAACATTCCTATCTATCACATACGACTGTGAAGTGTGTCTTTTAGTCTCTCATTCTCAAAATACGATCTTGCGGAGCATTCTTGCCAGTACGCTGCAAGTGAACTGGACATTAAGCACGTTGTGCTCTCCGTTTGGAATATGATAGCATTACGTTTTGGTGCACCATATGAGGCGCAGCACTAATAGGGCGCCTGATAAGAAAACTACACAAATATTAGTTCCAAGTCTTCCGCGTCCCTTTCACAACCGAATGGAGTACAGAGAAACTTACTACTTGTGCGCAGCGTGATCGTGTTAGCTGGAGTCGTTGGCAGAGCCGCCTTCCAGGGCACCATTTTTCGTAAAAGCCTTTTGCAGCGTTGGTGCGCAGTGGCATCAGTTCCAGGATAAAGCCTGAGCTGTTAGAGGCTCCTAAGGCTGCTCTCACTTTGATACCATACAGGAGCGCACAATACACTCCACCAGGTTGCCGTGGAGAGACCCGTCCTGGATAGGAGGGGAGAAGCCTGCAAATTATACGCATCAATCATCCGGATATCAGATGCAAGCTAGAGATGCCTTGCGTACCAGCAACAGTGGTTCGCGCGGAACGCTGCAAGGACGCTAGTCACCATCATGAAAGGGAAAACATCTCAGCTCACAATTTTCAGGGAACGAAGGAAGGAACGCGGTCTCGACGCTCCTCGTGATTGACATTTATCGTGTAATCTAATTGCTGAGAAACACATAGCAGCAGGGACATCTCAATTGCACAGCGCTTTCCAGTATGTGGCCCGGTCGATTTACGCATCCTTTACCAGTCACCGGCGATGTTGTCTTGAGCGCGCTGTGCGATTTTCTAGTGCTTTGTTGCTGTCTCGCATCCATCCCTGTTATACGCGATAATGGGGTTTGTACGTAATAATTTATGCACCCAGATCCTGTGCCGATCCCAGAAGGCGTAAAATCTCGTGTTGAAGCAAATCAACTATTTGGACTTTCTTATTGTGATTTCATTTCAGTGATAGTCCATCAGAAACAGTGCCGTGGGTTCTGTGGCGATAGGTGGTTGTTATCATGTAAGGACGTTTGCACCCTTTGTAGTATTCCGCACTCTTTCACGTGGGTTTTCACTCGAGGCGTCTTCTGGAGTCTATTCAGACGCCAGTCCCAACTCCTGATCTTAGTCGCGCTGGCATACCAAATATGCTTCTGAACAAAGACAGACTGGCAGAAATGGAAGTAGTGCGGAGCGTGGCTGTTCTGACGTGCCATACTTAAGAGAAATCCAGCGACGCTCATATGCTGCTACGACGAATATGTTTGAGCTATACCACGCCAACCCCTCCAAGTGCAACATGGAACGGAGCTTCACCGGCGCCGAGGTGTTATAGTAGAGGGGCATTAGCCTAGCGAAGAGGTTGGTTATTTGTGGCTGGTTGCCCAAGCAGATTTCGATAACACGACGGACGAGCGACCCTTGCCACCTGGAAATATGCAGGAGCGATGTACGTTTGGTGGACTCTCTAGCGGGTCCTAAAGAACTGGAACTCTTTTTACGCCATCCCGATGTTATACGTCCGCCAAGATAATGGACATACGAGAAATTTTTTTCAGCCTACCACAAAACCCAAGGATCCCTAATGACGTGTTTAGTTTTGCTGTATATATCGCAGAACACAAGGCCACTACGCGCTTTCGGGAGCCTGGATGCATACGAGTCTCCTGAAATGGTCAGATGCCGGAAGTAGCATCGTGCCTTATCGTGTACTAAATGGTTCCAGCCCCGCTTCGTGACTGGTACAAGCCATGTTGACCAGAGCGAATGAGTGTCCTCAACATCAGTGGTAGGCCTTCGGCGGTTTTGTGCGCCATAATGTTAGACCCTTCTGTTGCTGCCGTCGAAGGCATGCTCAGGCAGAGGTACTGTTGGATCAAGGTGACAGATGTTATATACACTCGAGAATGCAGAAGAAGCACGTCGTATAGATGCTGGAGAAAGCACGACATCTGACTCTTTTTTCGCTTTCCGTTTTCAAGCTACTGACGAAAGAGAATTAGCTCGATTGCCCGATGCATGTGCCTATATGCTGAGCTATTAAGTACTATAACCTTATCTATTACAATCTGCAACCCTTTTTTTATGTGTCCTCCATGCATGAATACCTCCTCTACAGCTTACAGAATACCATGTGGCCACCGGAGCTGACAGTGGCTCGCGTTCTCTGCAGTGGGCGTGTGCGCTCTATGTCCCACATAAGCTCCGCGACGATAAACACAGTACAGCGCATGGGCACCATTTGGAGCATCTGCAACACGTCATGCCATACGCCTGTTTTTGAGTCACATCGGACTTGCAATCAATATCGAACTTCGGTCAAGAAGCTGAAGTATTATTTGTGAAGAAGCTAGCTCTGCCAAACAAAGGATGTCCGCTCCAGATGTGTCTGCTCAAATACCCTGCTCAGCATCAGCAAGCTACAAATTGAAGGCTCTGCTGATTTTGCTGCGCAGCTTTAGCTGATACTTTGCAGCTGCTCAATTGAATGGCGGCGATTCAATCTGCCGACATACCTCAGCTCGGTGCAGCGGTAGTCACAGTATGACCCTCATATATCAAAACTGCGGAGCTTACTCCACAATTGTCAATTACTTGCCGTCCTCAAACCCCAGAGGGAGCGTCCACGACGCGCAGGCGGAAAGACTACTTACTGAAAATCTATGTCTGCTCATGCAATTTTGCGAGCTACTCCGTGTAAGAGGCAACAATAGCAGTAAAGAAGACGAAAGGCCCTTGTCAGGGCAGCCGGTGCCCGAATCGATGTGGTTTATTTGTCGACTCCTACCTTCTCGATCTTTGAATGAGGATGAAAAACAAAAAAACATACGTTGTCCTGCCGGGTTCTTGACACATTCGGCAGTGGAAAGCCATCTGTTGTGTCCCTGTTTTAAGCACTGCGCTACAATCGCACCGACGCATTAATTCCTCAATTCTCAGCGCGTTACGTGTCCACAGTGCCGTCGCCTCGAAATATCTACGCAATAATGCACTCTGTAAAAGGCTGTGCTTTCTCCTCGCCATGCGATATTTTGATTTCAGTCAATTTGAGTGTCTTTGATGCTCTCTGGAATCTCGGCTGCATATGGACTCCTCCAGCGTTCCTTGTGCTGGCATATTCGTTGCTGCCCTCCGCCTCTGGCTTCCAAAGATCGTGCGCAGTCGCTCTCTTTATCTGGGTTAGACGGTATGGAGGAGCACGCTCACAGGGAAAGCAGTATGGATACGCGTTGCTGGACGCGCTGACGAGCCTGTAGTACTCTGTGCTTGTATTCGTGCATCTCAGTCGCACTCAGTTCTGGCGCCGTGTGAGCCTAAAACTGCGCTACTCGAAGGGGCAGTTCTGTGTTCCGCCACGCCGTTCAATCGACTAACTGTTTTTTTTTGTCTCACACGGCAGCGATGCGTGTTGGGCTTGCTCAGGCGCTCTTCAAGGAACAGCCCAACCTCCTACGAATCGTCTGTATCTAATCGGAGAGCTACTGACACAGCGTGAAACTCTCAGTGACATAGACTGTCATGCGCATGCCCTCCTCGCCGAAGTAATTCTGCAATGAGCGAGCTATCTGCGTAGTTTTGAATTCGAATGGTTCGTAGACTGTCATGCGCATGCCCTCCTCGCCGAAGTAATTCTGCAATGAGCGAGCTATCTGCGTAGTTTTGAATTCGAATGGTTCGTAGACTGTCATGCGCATGCCCTCCTCGCCGAAGTAATTCTGCAATGAACGAGCTATCTGCGTAGTTTTGAATTTGAATGGTTCGTTACCCTGCGCAGGCAGTAGATGTGGTTAGGCCCCACTGAAGACGCGAACGCAAGAGCACAAATTTCAGGCACCAGATGTTACCATCAGGCCATGCAGCTGAAGGCCCAAACAAAATACTAGTTCTGTAAAAAACTTGTTCTTCTGAGCAATCCACGTTTCATTCCGGCTACAAAGTCCCTGAAGCAGGCGGTATCATGTCTTTTTCGCACCGGTGCAGATTTAGCAGCTTGAGCGCCTGTGCAATTGTAGTACATAATAGCACTGTATGCCACATGCATGAAGTCACTAATGGTGAGGGTAGGAACGGCTTAGGCTTCACAAACGTTCCCTTAGCGCAGCGAGTTAGACACGCTTTAGAATTAACGTACTCAATGCTGCGCCATTTCCTGAGGTGTTCCCATTAACTATTATTTGCAATGGTGTATAAGCCAGCGGGAAATGCAACCAGTGTGAGGCTGTTCCAAATGTGCAGCTGAAAATGTTCACAATATTCGTGTCTGTATGTTGATAGCCGGCATTAGGGATCTACACAGTAAGGTCTTCGCTTCCAATCAGAAGCATTAACCGCGTCTAGCGTCCGCTTGTCATCTCCCATCAGATCTTTCCTCTCGGCCTGACAGCGTCGTTCACACCAGAAATTGTCACCTTCGCAACGGATGCGTCTCCTAGCGGCGACCTGTGTTGTGGTTGAGTTTGATTGCTTAGCACTGCACAGTACTTTAGAACCGGCATTTGCGCAGCGATGACCGTGACATACAAAGACGTTCGGACCCTTTCAAGCATTCCAGCTTTTCTGTGCGCATCGACTCGCAATTCAGCGAGATAGAAGGAGCATTCTCTGCTGCCTCTTGGTAAAAATTGAAAATGTCATGTTATCCCGTGTACCACAGCAACGGCATACCAGGCGCTGACACGCTCTTTGAAGGGACGCTTTCTGGAATGAGTCGCGTTTGGCCTGGAAAGTGTAAGAGCAATCTCGACGGCGCTGGCGACTGTGCCTGTTAGATCAGATTCCGAAAGGACCCGCTTTTCTAGAAGTTACTCCGTAACTGGTGAACAATTTGTGGGAGTGCATCGCAATCGGTGTTGATCACCGTCGTTGAAGTCAATTCTATCGGCAGCGTTGCCTTAGCATTTTATAATGCGTAGACAGAGATCATCGAATCAAGAAGAGGGCTTCTTATTTATGACGCGGGATGAATGACACCGGCGGGGTTTGCTGCTTATAAGAGCATTACTCCACGGTATTCTGGCACTCACACCCTCCTATAATAACAAGAAAACTTCAGGAGCAAGTTCTATACAGCAGAGGCATAAGGAAGAAGGACACTGGGGCTGTGATTGCAGGCGAAGGGAAGTAATACGAACAAGACGACGCAGAAGGTCAGGAGCTCACTCGTGACTCCGAATGCGTGTCCTATTAGGGGGCCTTTTTGATTCCCTCACAATGCGCGCTAGGGGACGGAGTACCCCGGATTTTCCTGCACCAGGACTGCGGAAGAGATCCGCATGCATTTCTAAGGCTCTGTATCTATTATCTACTGCTGTCCTGGGTCTGCAGCTCTCTCGTGCCCGCCCGTGCGTGCGATTTGCACCGAAGTCTGACACCCACCGGAATAGCCTTTGCGTGACTGCCGTAAGTGCTGCTTTTTCTGCCCAGCAACTTGGGTTTGAATGATCCACGTGTCTAGGCCTAGAATGCCATGTCAAGTTCATGGCCACCTCTATCGCCTACGTTTTTGAGCGAGGCTACAAGATCCAATGTCCCTTCTGCAGAAACCGGGACTCCCTCTCTATTGACAAGCAGCCATCCCACAAGGCACCCCAAATTGCAGCCGACGGAACGCCTCCGGCTGCGAGACAATGCTAGCGTGGCCTCAGCCATTATTTATCCGAGACCATATCGGTGTTAGTCCTACAATGCTTTCCAGACTGTCACTGCAGCTCACCTCCAAAAGCGCAAAACAGCGACGGTACCCCTGAGACACTAAGACGCTCGAAAAAATGGAGACTTTGCAGTTTGTGATACTAAGCATTGCTTTGTTGATCGCCGTGAGGTGGCGTTAGCACTTCCTCAACAAACGTCTCTTCTGTGCTGTACAATGGCTGACCAGACGCACTCTGCTGGAATACACAAGCAACGTGGACATGTCGGAGACATTGAGGTTCGGGGTCATCGACTGCGCAAACAGACGGCCAGAGAGACCACACCTGGCTCGTTGTGCTCTATGCTGGTGTGGACGTATCAGCGCCCATGATCGCGTCCCGCCTGTCGAATACGGATTCTGCCGAGGCACCAGTCCAGGTGCACGACCGCTGCTGTAGACCTAACACTCCATCTCCTCCCCATCTGAGCATGTCTTTGGCAATGACTGCACTCACAATCTGTCGCAGAAGAATGACCAAGGCTATCAGTCTCCACACAAACGGTCGTACCAGAGATCGCGTCACAGTGTGAGCTACTTCGACATTTGACACACACTTCGACACGAAGCGCTCTCTCATTATGCTGCCCCCAGCGCACGCCTGTCGTCATGCGAGACTCACAGTCCAACTCGCGCAGGTGCATTGAAGGCCTTCAAATTTGATAGTTTCACGAAAGCATGTCTCGTACTAGCTTGATTCTTTGAAGTTCTCTGTTGTCAGTAAATTCGCCTCCTTCACCGAAGCAGCAAAGTTCGCCGGCCGTCCTGTTGCTGCTTGAGCACCGTCTCCTGGCAATGCTATCACATCCAAGCTATCTGCACAGTTGATGTCGTTTCCGAACATCGCGGAGCCGCTTGCTCCCCTTTAGTACCGGTCTGCTTTAGAAAGTGTGCCCGAGCTCCTCTTTTTCTTGCCACAAATGCACGTCCGCTGGTTCACCACGGTGGACACGTCAATCATTTATAGCACACAAGTCTCCTGAAGCGGCGCAGGCCTAGGCAATGGCGTTACCTGGCCGAGCGGCCACGCTTAGAGGCGGCCTGGCAGATACGCAAAGGTGCACCATAAGGCGGTCCCCTGAACTACCTTGGGCAAGGTCTACAATAAGGCGGCTCCTAAAACTTTCATCAGTGTATACTTCGGATAGCAACTTGCTGGAACACCCCACGCAGGTATCAGTCGGATACTGTTCGACATGCTGTTCCTCTAGAGTCCGGTAGACTGGACAGACTTCCAATCATTGAAACATCGGAACGTCCATACTAGACCCCGGTGCCTGCGGGGCATCCGTGCAGCGCTGCAAGGCGAGATTCACCATTGTTTTTTGGCCGCTGAAGAACGCCGACACGCAAGCAGTCCAACCAACGCAAGCACATGGGCATAAATGCTCTATTTCCATCTGACCGTTTAAGAGATCGGACGCAACGATTTATCCTCTTGCTATGATACGAGATCACGAGTAGTGCACCGCCGAAGTGTAGGTTCCACTACAGAGCCCACGCTCAAAACAGAACATCAAAGGCTACGCGGTGAGGTGGGACTGTAAAAGCACTGCTCTAAGGTTGCAGAGCGAGTCCACGGAAGATGCTAACAGCGGGTCATCCTGTACCTGCAAAGATCTGTAAGACTCCACAGCTTCAGCAACGCGGATAATCACTTCGGATTTTCGTTGAATACGGGTACAAGGCGAAAGGCGTTGTAGTCCGTCAAAAATGCCCAGTACCTCACTTGCAGTCATTGGAGACACGACTACTAACTCGTCATCTTTTTTTTTTCTAAATTATCAGTCTCTCTTTTCTCTTCTGACCCTATCTTTCATGAGGCAGAGCTTCTGATGACTTTTAGTCGTTACACTGCATTGCAAAGGTAGCACACACGCCCGCGACTCGCCTGACGTTGTATCCACGAGATGGGCCCGGTGCTGTTTCTGATCGTTGTGAGAACAAGAGCGCTTTATATCAATCCTAGTGGATCTGGAAAAGCTTTCTGAGACCCTCGGTACCACAGTAACGGATACACTAGTGGTTCTGTCAGCTGAAAAACACCAAATATCAGCAGTGCTACTCTACCCGTCAGCTACACTCCTCCTCGATACCTGCACCCGGGGCGTTGGAGTCCACTGAAAGGGATGCCGGTTTAAGTACGCGCGCCGTATCACTCCATTGAAAGTTCTTCTCTCTAGCAGGGATAGGTTCTCTTTGTATTGTCCTTCTCCCGGGTCATTTGCAAGCATGAGTCTCCGCAGAGAACACGACCACTCCTAGCCTCAGGGCTGCAAGCGGCGATCCTGGACTGGGATGCGCTTGTGAATCAGATTCTTCAGGCACACTGCCATACACTGCTAGCATGTACATAGTTGCTGTGCATGCCTGCTGAATTATAGAGCAACGTTTCGCTCGATCGCTACAAACACTTAGGTTTAAATAGAGTTCCCAACAGCCACAATACACCGATTGTATGAGACCTCACAACCAAGTGCTGGTCGTAGGCAAGACGCTGTTTCTTCATTTCAATCGTTCTACGCCAGTCGTAGCGCGAATATACCATTGGCAACGGTTCGTCTAGTCCCTTCCTTCCTGTTCCACGGTGCGCACTGTAGTACCTCAGCTTCTGCCGTAATCGTAACCTTGCTGCCAGAGCCTAGCGCAACGAAGGCTCTTCTCCCAAGTGCCTCTCTCCACAAGCAGGGAAAAGGACCAAGTATCATCCTTAACCTCGAAACCCTCAGGGGAGTGTCCGTTCTTAGCAGCCCTTATGGCAGTGGGCATGACATGCCCACTTCGCGGCGTACTGATACCGTCTGGGCGAGCTTTCCGCCTACACCGATATGCGCCTCACCGGTAAGACTCGATTGGCGTAATTGCTCAGCTCCAGTTATCATCAGTGATCTCAGTTGTAGGCATAATAATTTCCGCATACAACTCTCTCCACGTGTCACAGCAGTTGCACAGAACCGCACACTTGCCGATCACCGCTTGTATCAATGCCACTCCAGGAGTGGCAGGAGAGTGGATGGGGTGGCAAAAAACAATCCAATTGCGGATGGACTCGCACGCATATAGTGCGTTGCATGCGCTAGAGGAGTTCTACTGGAGAAAGGCGTCCTCAACAAAGTCATCCGGTTAGCTCAGTGACTCCAGCGCCCACCTTGAGTGCACACGGATATGCATGCATAGTATAGGAGGTGTGCCATTGTCTACGAGGGGGCGTGACCACAGGTTATTTAGGCGCAAGATGTCTTAGAACAATACCGAATGTACACGGTCTTGAAAACGTTGTCGCCAGCGCCAGGTGCGTGCTTGCTACCATTTGAAACACTCAGTTGCTCCACTTTGACCCTTGATTCTCTCGTCGAGCTACAATAGACGATTATAGCCGGTATCAGTTACTGTAGCCAAAAATACACGAACCGTGCTCCCAATTCCGTGATATGCCTCTGTCGGAAGGATTGAGAGAAACTAGCTACGCCTGGCTATGCAAGCGGACCCATCACGAGTGCGGTTGTATGCACTGATCCTTTGCCGCGTCCCAATGGACTCATACCTTGCCTAATTTGGTCCTTCCGACGGTAGCCTAGACGTTCCTCATCAAACTAAGAGGAAGTAGGTGTAATTTCAGTAAACGTGGATCCCGAAACAGTCTTCTCAATACCCAGAGCATAAAGAATTCGCACCAACGGGAATATATACCGAAACTCGTTCCAGCCAGAGCGTACCGAAATAGCCGACTCATCTGGACCGTCCTTTAGGCTAGATTTCGTTACCCTCAGGACCTGTCCGTGTTTTCCTGTGGAAATCTCAATGAGAAAAGACACATATGCTTTGGCTGTAGACAAGCTCATAGCTATGCTGCATCCTCCATTTTAGCGGTCGGCATGCCACGATGCCTACGAGATGAAAATTTCGGTAGTTACTGTCGCCGGGGCTTCCGTGTTGTGCCGCAAGCGCCAAAAGGCGTGTTTTCAGAAAAGGTAGGTCTGTCACGCGTTTGGTGAAATCACTGAAGGTGTTTCGACAGAGACCGCAACGAGCAAATATGTTTTCTGCATAATAAACAGACCAGCGGCACGCGACCTTTCAGGAGAGAATCACAGCTGTACCATGCCTGATTCCCGAAGTACGCCTACGATAATGAGTTGGCGGTACGTGCAATGACAAGTTTCGAATCCACCCAAGTGAACTCCATAGCCTAGCACCGGCAATGCCATTCCAACTGACTAAACGCTTCACATTCGAGGCGTCCGCGGACCACATCACGAGCCTATATGAGCCTATATGGCCGATCCTGGACGCTGCAACTCTGACAGGCTCTGATTCTAAATGCAGTGCCTACCATATTAAGAGCGCTACATTGTTTCCTCTGCATCTATGACGCTTGATTGCCTGAAACACATGTGAACAGAAGAAGCAATTCACGTAAGACCCCAGCAGTTCATTCTAACCCTTTATTGTGAGAGGGGAACATATAAAAATGCATACCGGCACCTTCAGGTATAGGGACTAGTTTGCTTCAGGACATTCACGTCGCGCTGCGGATCCTCAAACTCGGACCGTATTACTGCCGATCCGTTCTAGTGTACTCTTCCCTGTAGCTGACGTGTCACTGCCTCTCCTCATGGCCAGTCTGCACCCTCCGCCACATGTTGTTATTACCCTTCACAAGCACAGCCAACCGGTACAGAGCATAAGTATAGCGTTAGTCATCTCTCAAGAAGCGTCGTATCTGCGTGCTTCTCTGACGGGCCGATTTCTCGTCTCGTATACTCTCTTCAAAAATTGGAAGACCTATTGCCAGCCGCGTAACGCGTTCACCACAAGCCCTGCTCGTGTAGGTCCAGTGCCCGCTGAAGTCCTTAAAATCGTCTACCACATGAGCGTATTCTACTGAGGTTGGACCTACTCAGCCGTCGGAGCGCGCCGTATACCCCCCCCCGAGGCTCTAGGGTAGGGACACGTCTCTCCCGGTTTTGCGGCACATCAACGTCAAAAAGGTGGAAGAGATATACTCTACCAGAGAGGAGGCTAAAGTCGCATGCTAAGCAGCGCCTGCAGGAACTGACGCTGTTGATAGTTGCGCCAGCTAAATATCAGATGTGAGTAGAATCCGTCGCTGGGATATCCCTGTGCCACCAAGCGGATCAACAGTATCGATAGTGAAACTGTCACGAGGTTGCTCTCATAACAGCTGTTCCCTTACACGCCTTTTTCAAATTAGGAGCCATGAACTCTGTAGAGGCGAAGCCTCGCAGCAACTACGGCTTTGGTCATTGTCTCACTCGGTCGAACGACTCTTCCCAGCCGGACGCTAAGCCCTCAATGCATATTGGAGAGCGAAAGCCCTGTAAACAATACGGCGTCGTCTCTCGTGAGCTGCAGGGAAAGGCGGGACTGCAGAGAGGGATAACGGGTGCAGTCTAGGAAGCCACATAATCGTACATACGCGGTTCAGCGCGGTGCGGACTCTGCGTATTCCTGAAGCCAGTAGCTGGCGTTCCCGCTTGCTGAATCCCTCAAGGGAAGTCCAGCTGCTACAAAGAGTACACGGCGAACATGTTTGTTTTTATCGAAACAGGGAAGGACAACGTCCAAATTTTCCCGCATTCCGATATCAAGTGCGTGATTGCATTCAGCGCTCCTCCTGTCTAAACAGACGTGTGCCAGCTAACAGCTCCGAGAGCCGCATATGCGGCCTTTTTGCAAGCGAATGCGGTACTAACAGTCGGAGAAGGTATCTGCTGCATTATAATCTAAGACACTGCAAGGCTCTTGTTGTTCGCCTCGGCTTGTTCTTTTAAATTCCCTTTGTGTGCGAGAGTCCTAATTTTATCCCCCAATATCGCGCTCGTGCCCGCAGATCACCCTGTCAGCTGTGGGACGCGCGACACCTAATTACGCGGAAGGGCACGGCTGTATTCCACCGCTCAACGACTAATTCACGTCATGCAAGAGTGCTTCGCGCCTCCATGACAGTTAACACGCAGTCGATTCCTGTTCTGCCTCGGAACAGCGTCCCCGCGTTTCAGATTTGGGATATTTCTGTCAAATATCTAAGGAGTCTACGTGCACCGCGAATATGGCAGCTCGCTACAAGTTTCGCCGTTACTATTGGTATTCATTGGCGAAAGTAGAGACGATGGAGAAGATCTCATGATTTTTCGAAAATCCAAACACGAGTATGATTCACCGTGTATTGTATGTACACTCTCCTCGCCAGCCTGAATCGATTCAGGCGCGAATCGATTCAGGCTGGCGCCGCCTGAGTTGCACGTCTGCTAAGCTTTGTAGGCCGAATCCCGTCGGACGGCTGCAGACTCTCTTTTTGTACAGTGAGTCGTGGTCAATTGTATCTCGCGGCTGCTGGAAGGAAAACATTGGCAGCGGCGTTGACTGCGTATGTAGGCTTTGACCACCTTTGGGCTCAGGACTCGAAGATACTGTGTCGTGTGGAGCGAAACCTCGCACGGTGAGATCCCTCCTCCTTAGCGGCATCTACCCTTTGTGTTGCAGGCACCACGTTCGCTGCTTTCCATGCTCTTTACAAGCCCTACCTGGTCGCCTGACAGTTCACGTCTGTTATCCACCGACCCTAAGCAGCGCTCCTTAGTGGCCTCGGGGAAAGCGGTACTGCAGCAGGAGAAAGAATATCTTACGGTATTTCTTCTGACAATACATGCATCATCGAGTGCTTCCATTTTTGAATGGATACTGGGTCAGAGATTAAGCCGCCTGCCGCCTCGAGGGGACGCGAATCAAGAAGCCTGTTAAGCCTTTCAAGATGCGTCTCGCTATCCGCCTCAACCAAGCCGACCGACCAAACGCGCGCGTGGGGACAGATGAAGTGGAGGGCGCTGCACGGCGGACTTCACAGGTGCTGATTACGCAGTCAGTAGCCTACGGTGAAGCTGTGCTGCCTTCTAAGCCTTCGGGCTACACTTTGTGGTCTGCCATGCGTCAATGAGGTATTTAGTCTTTACTACGATGACCTAGTGATGAATATGAAAGGCTGCAAAGACCCTAGGCGAACACACTGACGAAACTGCGTTTGCGCAAAGCCTTTACGTTGCATGCCGTATGTATAGTCCAGCAGAAGGCACCTATACCCTTGCATGACCTTTGTTATGTACGGCAGAAGGCTTCAACGGTGCGCAAGTCACTACCGTTAGCCTCACACCGATTGAGTGAACAATTTTACACCCTGGGCTTGACAATTGCCCCAATACACTGGAACGCTGATTTTGAAGCATTGACATGGAGGTCCACGGTACAAGGACACCGCGAGATAGCTGCAAAGCTGTCGGCTGTGTTTTGCCAGACCAGCTTCGCTCATCTAGCCACTCACGTCGTACTGAGCATTATATTTACTCTAGCAGGACACGCTGCCGCTCAAACGTACTGAAAAGATCCTCCCAGAACCCCTTCTACACCTCCAGGTGTTTTGAGCCCGATATAAAAACGGTAAACGCCTGCTTATCACCGCATAGTGTCAGAGATGCAAACCTATCCGAACCCTTTGAGTATGACACCATAAGATTCAATACGTATCTTGTCCTACTTGCGAATCGGGAAGCCCGCCACCTCTGTCTATCGCACACAGATCAAGGCGTCGAGGGTATATGCATTCACGATCATGAGTGGCATTGTTCCCGATTACGTGCCTCAGGGGGAACAGTTGCTTCTTCTGAGCAGGACAAACATATCAGGACTGCTCGTTGATCGTAAGAGGCTCGCACCAATGCAGCGTAGCCAGAGCGCACCCGCAGAATCTTTTTGCGGCTGACGCGCGTCACACGGCCAGTCAGATACCCCTGACAAAATGTGTGCTCCTTTAACACAGTGAACAAGTCAGCGGCTGGACACCAGAATCCCGTGGTTTCAGCTGCATTATTGGTTTATTCCAGATCCTGGGGCCTACTTCCTCTTGAGTCATGCTCGTTCACTCACGGCCATCACTCCGCGGGCCTGCATTCTACGCACCAGTATATCCTTCATGTTCCTCAACTTTATTATGGGGGGTGGCCACCTCGGCATGACGGCATAGCCTTGATTAAAAGCTCTTGTTAGGTAAAATAGCGACAAACACTCATACCCTCCTGAAGCTCCATAATTTGGGAAGTGGACCCATTATCTGTTGGACTTACGGAAGGCGCGTGTCTACGGCCTTTCACTCGAAACAATATAGTATGTAACATTTTCTAGACGCGTAGTCAAAAGTGATACACACCATAGTCACCTGCTAGGACCCCGCATAGTATCGGATGAAACGTCCATCACCTCTCGGCTTCGACTCTCTTATGCCTTTTTGCGGGTGACACAGCTGAATGCCTTGTGAAGGCATACACGTTTGTCGCCCTCACCCGCTACCCAATTAAGTGTATGTGACAGGTTGCAGCGTCGCCTCAGCCTCAAGATACATCATTCCTTGTATGCCGGACTCACGTTCTGAATTGTACGGATCACACAGTCGCGCGTAACCGTGCTCGGGCACGCATCACACTATCCAGCACTGTCAAGACGATGACCCGACGCCTTGCACACATCCTTAGCACTTCAAATCAATTACAGCCATCGTACCATTCCCGCTGCATGGTGTATTTGGCAGCTAATAGGCAAGAACGATCATTCTTATTTAGCATTTTTAAAACAGATCCTGCGCAGAAGGCTAGCCACTCGTGGTAACATATGCCCTGCATGAGTGCACCCCAGTCTCACTTAAGCCCGTTACCCGCGATGATCGCCATCATTTAGTATTATTTCAAACACGTGCCGCGTTTGCTTACCAAATCGAGAGAATGTTAATACGTGAAAGCAGTAAGCTCGGCGCTGCTTTCTTCGTGTCGCTTCTGCCGCGGCAACACAACTTTCGCAATGTCCTGCGTCATGTTGAGGACATCGCATGCTACGTGTGCGCCCTCCGTGCTCCTCTGTGAGCAAATATGCCCGGGAGTCTGGTGCGAAAGAGAAGCCTTGCGCTTGATTGGTTCATCCTTGCTCATCTCTGTTGTTTGTGTGGTGATCTACACACGGCTAACGGCCGCACACTTTCAAGGCGTTTTCTGTCGTCCTGGACTCGTGTAGCACGCATCGTGGCAAGGCGTAATCACGGTTCGCCGAAATATATCGCCTCTGTGCTAAATTGGTGCCTATGCGGTGCAGAAGTCAGCGCATAATGTCCAGGCACGCCGCGCTCTCTGCACGCAGCGAACGATGGAGTGTAGATGTAATTTCTTAATGCTGTGGCCGTGTATATCGGCGACTCGGCCGCCTGCTCTGCGCTATGTATCAGGCCACCGTGAATCTAGAACATCTCACAAAACTGATTGTGTACACTCACTGACAACGCACACAGTTTGATCCGCATAAACAGGTTTTTTTCAGGAATTTACTATTCTTTGCGGGATGTCTTGAGAGGCTGCGCGAGCTGAAGGGTAGTATTTCTTGTTCTACGGGTATGCCATAGTATTACCACCTCAAATCTATAATTCTGAGGCCATGAAGTACGGAGATGCAAAATCAGCCGACAAGAGTCTCAATAGGAGCGCTTGCAGCATCCTACACGCCCTTTTTCGGTCTCACGGTCCTTGTGAACTGGAAGCAACTGTAATTTATGTAGCAATCGCCTGATTATACTGAGGCAATTGGCTCGTGTATGAACTCTGTCAGACGCGCGAAGCTAGAGTATATGATACAGAAGGTTAATGGTGTCGAAGAAGCAAGTTACCTTGCCAAGTAGGAGAGAACACGTACCACCACTCGCAAAAAATCTACGAGGGGCTGTCAGTCTGTCAATTCTTTCTATATCGAGATCTGATGCCGAGATAAGCGTAGGATAAGAATTTCTGCTCTTGCGCTCAGCTTTTGACTGTTCAAGCTGTATCGCCTACCGCCGAAACACCACCCAGAACTCAAGCGTGGCGCTCAAAAACAACTCTACGTGTTCTTACATGCTTCCAGTGCCGCACGTTTTGCAAGGGGGTAGAGCGCTGCTTCAAATCTGGCTGGTAAGGATGTATAGGTGTCCCATCGAGCTCTCGTAAAGATGTGAGACATGCCATCAACCGCTTCTTTCCTTGAAACACTCTGACGTCACCGTTCCCATAGCATACACCCTCCCGTCTTCCACATTCTCAGTATCATCGAAAACGCCTGTAAGCTGACTACAGTTGGCGCCTTTGCACCGCACCGTGCTGCTTTGTAAGAGTTCAGCATAGTCGCCTATATGGCAGTGTGTGCCGCTTCCACTGTCGGCGTGTGGCAGTAGCATTACGCAGGCGACTTCACAAGAAAACGGATGTATTTAGGCTACTAAAAAAAGAACTCGCCGTGTTCCCATAGCAGTATCAGACGCTTATGGATCCTCCAACTCTGTCGGCACACAATACAGCGGAGCCTTCGGCTCTTTTTGCGTCTGCTACAGCTATCCGGGGCCAAGTGGTGCTTTTTTTTGCTGACGATCATCTCTCTACTTCGAAAAACATCGGCTCGCGATATTAATGAGTGTTAACAATCGGGCTGTGTCGTCGCAGCAGCTCTATCAGTCTCTTAATGGACATACCGAGGAAAGGTTACTCTTGTATTTCCTGATCTGTGCTGTACCGGTTGCGTGGATCTAACTACGAAGCGATACATTCAAGGGTAACCTTTACGATGAGAGGGGTTCTAGAGGAAGCTTTGCAAGAATGATAGAACGCATCTGACAGCTTCTCCTATAGACGCCACACACCGCATATCAATCGTCTTCATGCACGGCGTGGAAACCTTAGCAGCCGAAAAAACCTGTTCTAATCCATCGTTGGTAATGATGCCCAAAAAAAGTTGTAGTTAGCGAAGACATGCTCCCAGTGTACGCACCCGGCGAACGTTTCGAGCCAAAAACTACTTCTAACAGCCGTCAAACGCTGCTAGCTTACAGAAGGCCACTTTTGCACCTAAAATGAGACACTCAATGCAGTCCTCAAGAAAGGACTTGCTGTAAGCCTCCGTTGGAAGAGCATGTTGCAAGGGAGGCCGTAATAAGGCACTTCACGCCGAGGCTGCAGGAGCTCGATTCCGCCTTTATAGTCGAGCACTCAGCGCTGTCTTCTAGGCTGAAGATTTCTCTTTGAGCACGACTCTTCCGGTCACGCTTACGTCAACTTACAAAGGGGATGGGTGTAGGCTAGCCGGCACCACGCCTCGTTGCCAGCACGACACTATTGCAAATATTGAGACAGTGCAGGACTTCTCAGGGATGTTCTTTCCTTGAAGGCGACCGCATCTACAGAACGCTTTATGAAGGACATGTTTCTGATACTCACGCGCACGCTGCTTTACGTTGAGGGCTTCTCTCGATGCTGCGCATCTTTAAAGGAACGCCTTCACCGGAAGAACTCTGTTGGAGAATCACCTGATCTCGTGTTCTAGGCAGTCGAACGCTCATCTGAAGAGCCGTTTCAAGCAGTTTAATGCAAGCAAATTCTCCCTTGCGTTCACGAATCTCCACACGCCGACCTTCCTAGGGACGATGCACGTATGCTCTGTAGGGCAAACCTCATAATATTGTTCGTGACTTTGGGTTCAGATAAAACCGATAGCTAAAAGGGATTGTACGCACTGTCGAGTAATTCCCTAATAATCGGTGCAGGTACCAGGGCGAGCGCCGCTGCGACAGGACTCTTAACTACGGCGACCGGATCAGCTGCTTCTGATCAGTATTACCGGTATGGGCTAGGGTTCAGTTGTACGGATATAAGAGGTGCTGAGCATATAGAAACAAGCCAGGAGAGCCTCGGCACAGGCGCGTGACCCCTATACCTATGTGCAACAAGAAGAAGCAAACATCACGCTGTCTTATTTACTAGCATAAATGCTGCTGCCGGAGGTCCGCAAAATTTTTCTTGTAAAAGAGCGTCGCGCTGTGCCAAATTCTTCTTTCTGCTCAACAGCCATGATGACATCGGGGATGAAGAAAGGAACACAAAGCACCAGAATCAGTAAGTTCTCCTGACCAGCATACTCGCAGAAACGAAGACTTGAAGGGCTTTTATTACATTTACCATACCACACATATTGGCTAGGGCCGGAAAGTTCAGTTTTAAACAGCAACAGCGCTGACAGGACAGTGAACCACATTAAGTGCAAACGCGAAAATGGGCTGCAGCACATGATCGGCCTCTCGTGCGCCGACGATCTCACAAAAAGGACGATGTCGGCTCAACCCCGCGGCAACATCTATGCAACCTTTTGTACCTCAGTATGCTTCACACTGAAACGTTCACACAAAGCATCCTGCATAAAGGAAGTAAATAGACTGCCTTAAAATCTCTATTTGTCTTATGTTACATACGAACGGGTGAAATCCAGTGCTTGAACGCTTCAAGCAGAAACGCACGCAGGTCACAGATACTACCAACCTACCTTGCTGACCGAGATGTTTCCATCATGACAAAAATTTTCGTATCTGTTAGAGAGCAGCGAGCACTGAAAGACTGCAAGATTGGACCTGAAGATGAATATGCAGAAGCGAAAGATAGTGCTATTCTGCACCTGCGTCAGGGTTGGGCTGCAGGCGTGTAAATCATGAGAACGCTGTTCAGCCATCGCACTGGCCGTCTGAGCCACGCGGCCCCGCAACCAGGCTCCGCAGGATAAATCGCCTTCACGACAAAATTTAGAAGGATACACCCTACTCTGTTTCTGAGGTTACCTCTAAGGCAAAGCCAGCTTTCTGTTACTCTGAAGGGTCGCCATCTAACTGCCAGAACCATGTGACCTTCGGGGAGGCCAGAATCTCTCACGATGTACTACCCGTATAGTTTCTGGTCTAAGACTCGTCACCCTGATCAACTGGCTCTTTCTACCTGCAAGGTCTGCTTCGAGATTCTCTGCAGACACCTACGCTACCTTGGCACAAGGTGACCACGTCGAGGATCAGAAAACAAGACAGAATGGCGTTCAGACGCTCACACGTATGGAGGCGGCACGCGGTTGTACCCCCATCAACCCTTGTACCAGGTGTTGGTGGAGTCTGCATCCTTTCTGGAGCGTTAGTCCTAATATCCGGTTCAACGCAAGCAGTCGTGTGCGTGCGAGGTCGGGGCTCTGACCATTATCACCCTTTTGATTCCTTCCCACCGAACTATGAAGCTCCCGCTACCCATTGGCATCATACCTCTTTCTTGCGCCTCTGCAGATGTGAGACTGCTGCAGCCCTGCAACTCGCAAGTGGGCCACTTCCACCCCTGCATCAGCTTTCTACCAAGGTGCCGCTGACATGCTGTATGCTCCGCACCCTATGCTATGTCCCCTATGCCGAGGATACCTTTTGACCCGCGAGAACGGTGCAATAATGCATAGACGCAACGCAGCATGCGTCTCAGTAATCTGCAGCCGTAGAATAGATACGCTTGGTCTCCTAGGCGTTCCTGTCTGATCAGAGTATTCCACGAGCAGGTATACCTAGTGCTGCATGCCGCATTCACTGGAGACGCCCATACACTAAGTTTCAACAGGCTTTTCAGACAGCGGCTGTTTTCTAGAGTGCCCTTTACTTGGGCCTCTGTTTTCTTATAATATATATTTCTACCTCATATGTTCCAATTCCTTGTGCTTATGGTCGTCCGTCTCTGCCTTCGCCCATATGTGGCAGCCGACAGTCGAATCGCGATATTGCAAGTTACACACCACAGTCAGACACTGCATCTGCTGCAGTATGACGCTTTCCCAAATAGGCGTCTCTAGAGGCAATTCCTTCTATAGCTAGGTACACGATCGACGTCAGCTGAGTGGATGGCTGATGCCGTCTCTTTGTAGCAAGAAATCACTCCCACCTCTTCCTTCTTCCGTCCGAGAATCCTTAGTTTGTGATCCTTCAAGGCCGTTAGCGGCCGCAAACTCTCTTAGCTATAGTGCTCTGAGCGGGAATAACATGCATCATTGCAAGTTGTAGTTGCTACGCACTGAGTGATAGATGAAAAAGGAGCCCTTCTTGCGATTTCGCAGACAGCAAGTGAGTGCACATTTGGGACAAACTTGTATCCGTTGTAGTGCAGGCGCAGGAACCTGCGTTGCTGAAGTGAGCACCGCGGTGCGCTGCAGTCTCCAGCTGTCGTCACTTGAAGGCCTAATTGCTCCTGTTGCATCATCTCCCGCTTTGCGAAATCACACAGTCGCTTTCCTACTCACTGCGAAAATTTACTTAAACACTCTAGCGAGTGTCCATCATCTGAATCGCGATGTGCGCCATAGTCAACCGGTGGTGACATTCTCAGGCAATATGAAAACGTAGCATTCAGGTCAACTACCAATATTTCAAGTGCATCGGAAAGATGAAAAGGGCTGCCTGTTCTCTTTATCTTACAAACATCCTCTAAAATCCCGGTCCGCAGGCATAAGGAGTGAAGGTAGGTGGACACGTACACATTCATCAATCATCAGCCCTCTTGAAAGCGTCATCGCCAAGTTGACGCATATACTCCAATTTTTCCTTGAGTATGCTTCGAAAATTCCCAGAAGCTGAGAACCGGACTGAAAACCTAGCCATTGCTTTCTGGGTTTCACAACACAACACGTCAAACTTCCCTCTCCCTTCTAAAGCACTTCAGAATTACAATCATCACGCTTGCAGGGACGACCCAAGAAGATTCAGCTGGGACTGCCAGCTCCTAATGTTCGACGCAACAAAGCCGCAGTGTTCTGTATGTTTTGGGGGCACCTACCTGCCAAACTTGCACGTCAGACGCACTACAATGATTATGCAACCACTCAACCCCTCCGCTTCGAAACCTTTCTTCTGTACTGCAGAATACGAGCGTCGACTGGTTTCCAGATTTCTCACTATTGTGCTCATGCTAATCTCTTGCGCTGTCTGTCAATGTAACGCTTCGCCTCTGAAGGTACGCTCACCGCTGTATTTCGTGGTTTGTAAGTTTCAAGGTGCTTGTACCTGAGGCGCCGTGTGTCGCTTTCACCGTAGGTTTTCCGGCACGCGTCGGTCAGAGGTGACACTGCAACGAACGGAGCATTTACAACGCTCCAGTTATCACAGGCACCGGACATTCATAGTGGAATTTTTCGTCTCAGAACTCCTCGTCCTCCTTACCAACTCGGTAGTTGCTGCCCACTGTACTGCTCTAGCTAGTCGCCGTCTCCATCAGCGGCATCTTTGTGGAGCCTCATATGCTGAAAACTACCCAGGATCGCTCCGTCTCGATCATATTCTGGGATTTCCCTCACAACTCACTTCCACTAGCGCAGTAAATCTGATAACGGCAATCTAGTGGGGGAAGGCCTGCACACCAAGAGTAATTATAGCGACATTCTGGAGCGTGCACTATCACGCGTATGCACATATGTTAGACTGTATACGCCAGGCGCTATGAGGAACAGATGAATCCTAATATGCATCAAAAATACTGATTTTTGGAAGGATTTTCTCACCAACAAAACCTGAATAATGTCAAAGTAACGTCGGAAAAAGTTTTCAACCGCCGGTGCACGACCGCAAGAGATTTGCGTACCTTTTAGCTGTGAGCGCCCTGTGAGCTCTCGAGGCCGGAAGCTTTGCATGCTTTTTAGCTGTGAGCGCCCTGTGAGCTCTCGAGGCCGGAAGCTCTCAAATTGAACCTGCGGCTTTGACTCTAACTCCGCCATTCACTCTTTGCACTGCTACACATTGGTACAGCATGTGCTCGTCGCCAGCATAAGCTCGCAACCAGCACTTCACGCTGCCGAGCTATCGCCCGCGACGTCTTCCTTGTAGACAGTCTACTACCTTGCCCTTTAGGACAGCAGGTGGTGCCAAACGCTTGTACCTCTTGAGTCCACACATATCACTCCGCATCACATGGTGCCCCTTTCGATGGAGCTGCTCACCTGCGGCTGAGTGAGCATGAACTGGAATGACGGTCCTTTCGGAAAACGAACTGCCAGAGCTTCTCTGCCACTGACACCACTGTTCTAATCCCAAGACGTTTAACGCGCGATTGTATAAGCTTGCAGGAAGTCGTCTTTTTCTTGCATAATACATCAGCAGTTTACGTTCTCGGCCTACAGACTGTACATGCGGGTGGCGTTTGGCCTGATGACAAGCCTTCTTTGGATTCGTGGGAAAACCGAAATCACTTGACAGCAGCACTCAAGAATACTCCGTAGCTCCACGTTAGTTTTCGCTTGCTCTGTTTGGTAAGCCCAGCATGTTAAAGCCGCCGTATCCAGTTTTTCCTGCGCCACCGCGATAATACACCAGAGCGACGCCTGTCGGCACTGTCTCAGAGGCACCACCCTAAGCAGCTAACCCGATCAGTCCTCCGCAGACGCACACAAACAACATTCTAAAGTGCAATAAAAAATACAAGCGTTCTTGAGTGGAATATCATCAGCTTACGGAGATAGCGCTTATCCAGCCCCTGACCTAGCGCCCGTCAGCAAGTGGAGCGAAAAATCCCACGTCACGCCTTTAGACCCTGCCGCTGTGATAGAGTAGAAACGGAGCGAGTAGAAGCCGCCTCTAAACCAGACATCCTGCGATTCTTCCTTCAATCTCTCTCGCAAAACGGTAGTACCGCAACAGGTACACGTAGCAGGCCGCCTTACGGAGTCGATCAAGGCTGCAGTGCTCGAGAAACGAAGTTTGAACTAGGTTCAGACGAAAGCCAGATACGATCCTCAACGAGCTATATAGCTGGGTCGCAAGTGCATTTGGATTGTGAGTTAGTGCGCGACAACTTGTGGCTCGGATGGCAACCCCACTCCTCTGGATGTCAGATTCAGACAAACCCGCACACCGTTGAATCTTCCGAAGCATATCTTGACGCCTGTAAAACTCGATGAAATCATGGCTATGGTAGGATTCCTCCATAGCTATGTTATTACGAAAGAAGACCCTGCTTTTGCATTTCTCAGCTTCCTCGCAGGACCGGCCACGGCTTCTGTACACTTGTATCAGATGCGTCAGGCGTGGGTTTCCAAGTCATGTTCTACCATTTAAGGCAGTCCCACCTTACCCTCCTCCCAGCCTGCCCTCTCTTGCCTTGTTGTCAGAAGCGGACACACGCGATTTCCGAAAAAAACTACCTTCGTGAAGGTCTGGTCGTCTGCTCTCTCCGCCACATCGGAGGCTGATCTCCAACCCATATGGGCACAGGCCCCTCAGTGTGCTCATCTGAGTCCGGCGCACCTCCTCCCGATGCCGAGAGGGTGTGTGGG